>NC_056728.1:404591155-404855517 GCF_019279795.1 Protopterus annectens
ATTCCTATCCAACTAGTTTGCTACACGACAGTATTACACAGTTATCACAAGCGCCACAGAGCATATATGGCTGAAACATGGCCAAAGGGCTATTTCAAGGTGAATGACATCAGCAGGCATGCTAAAGTAAAGCAATGGGAGGTGATGTGAGTGTGAATGGCTTCAAAATCATTAATCTCCACACACACACACACACACACACACACACACACACACACACACACACACACACACACACACACACACTTGCCAGTACTGACATGCATAGGTTCATTGTTTCACAGGTGTGTAGTAGGTGAATGGGCCTGAAGGCTGTACAAGGCTAGGCAAAGGGAATACCTTGGCATCAGGCCACATGATAATAGTCTCCCATGTAGCTCAGGGGTGTAGTCCCTGGAGTGGTCCCCATGGGCGGGTATTGTATTCACCATCCAGTCATCTGGGTTACTATTGTTGGGGGCCAGTGATGTGCACTGCTTCCCATGTATATGATCTATATTCCATAACATGGACAGTGTCTGGGTTGTACACAGGTCCCGCAATGCATGTTCTTTGACATGTGGAAGTGTACTTGAGGTCTCTGGGGCATGTTGTGTGGACGGATTGTTATCTTCTGATGTAGCATTCCTGACCTCATTTGGTGAGACCTGGCTATGGAACTGAGGTCATGCTTGCACCTACATTGACAGCATGATACAGGTATTCAGTGGAGTTAGTGGTGTCTGTCCATTCAGGGTATGTGTATAAGGCATGGTATTTCCTTTGTGGGTTACATTTGCAGACTCTACAGTTGTTGCAGGTGTCCAGTGGGGAACATAGCAAAAGGGCCACTGTAAGCATTTATTTGCCTACTGCAGAGATAGAACAGGGTGCCATATCCTTTTACTTGCTGGATAACACACAGAGTCAGAAGATGTAACATATCACAGTACTTTATGATGTCAGTGGCACTGTTGTGGTCAACAGGCATGTAGTCCACTGCAACCACACCGTAGTTACTATCTGTGAGGCAATATGCAGGGAACTACCAATATAGTGGTTGTTGTCTAGTCAAGCATGTTTGTGTATGAGACATGGGTGAAGGGTGTTCTCTGAGCAATACAAGGGTTGCCTATATTGTTCACCAATCCATAATGTCACATGTAGGGCTATGGATTGTCTACACCAGCCTCTCTGGTGTTTGACATCTGTTGTCCTTGTAAGGTGGACATTGTGACATATACTAGGTCCTCAACATAATAATTTAGCAAAACATGCCCCACAATGCATCCTGTTATTACACAATGACAGCAACCTCCACACAGGATACTGATGACACACACTTGCCAGTATGAAGATTCAAACCTTACCTAGCTATGTATTGCTACTGTAGTGTACCACATTTTTCATATGCACCATGGAGCTTATAGGATGGATTTTGTCCCAATGTACTTCTAATGTGTAGAACATCACCAGCCCTTGTAAGTAGTGGCATTGGGTGATGTAGTGGGTGAGAGATCCCAAAACAATTTTATCATAAACACACTTTTATATTTGCCAGAGGTGAGGTTCAAACCTCTATCAAGCAATCTTTACAGACCATTATGTTACACATTTACCTCATGCACTACTGACCTGACATGGTTTAGGGTTGACAACAGATACTTCTAAGCTGGATGATATCTGCAGGACTGCTAAATCAGGATCTGAGATGTGTCATGAATGTAAATGGGGCCAAAATTTTTGAGGTACACACATACACTTGCCCCAGATGAGATTCGAACCCATACATGTGTAGTTACTGCTACTACATTGTTCCGCATTTATGGCACATACCATGGACCTTACATGTTGGAGAGCTCTCCACAGGTATCTTTGAAGGTGACTAACATCAGCAGCAGTGCTAAAGGAGGGGTAAGGGGAGAGTTGTAAGTGTGAATGTCCATAATTTCTAGTTTTATCAAGGACACACACTGTTTCACACAAACACACACAGTTTCACAGTTGCCATGTCTGGGATTAGAACTTCTACCTACCTACTATGTTAGACTATAGCATTATGCAGTTATTGCACATGCCAAGGAGGTTACAGGGCTAACCTCCATCCAAATGGGTATTTCAAAGTGACTGACATCAGCAAGCTTGCAAAAGTGGGGCAATGGGAGGTGTAGTGACTGTGAATGGCCTCAAAATCATTAATCTCCATGCACACAGAGTTTCCCAGTTGCCATGTCTGGGATTAGAACTCCTACCTAACTAGTAGGTTAAACTATAGCATTGTGCAGTCATTGCACATGCCACAGAGCTTACAGTGCTGGCCCTTGTCCAAAGGGGTATTTCAAAGTGACTGACATCAGCAGGCTTGCTAAAGTAGGACAATGGACGGTGTAGTGGTTGCAAATCGCCTCAAAATCATAAATCTACACACACACACACACACACACACACACACACACACACACACACACACACACACACACACACACACACACACAGAGTTTCACAGTTGCCATGCCTGGGATTAACACTCCTACCTAACTAGCATGTTACACTATAGCATTACACAGTTATCCCATGCACCACAGAGCTTAGATGGGTGGCCATTGTCCAAAGGAGTATTTCAAGGTGACTGACATCAGCATGAGTGCTAACATGGGCAATGGGAAGTGCAGTGTATGTGAATGGGCCATAAACCATTCCTCTGGAATCACACACAACACTCAGTCACACACAACTTTACATTTGACAGGACTGGGTATACAAATGCTAGATGAATACTGATTTGTACTATCATGTTACACAGTTTTCACAAGCACCACAGACACTATAGGGCTGAGGGCTACCAAAAGCAAATGTCTACAGTGATTGACATCAGCACATCATGTGATTGTGGCCAATTGGATGTATGGTGGGTGAGACAGGCCTCATGATGGAAATCTCTCTGTCACTGTCTGTCTCTCTCTTCCCCACATCTGTGTGTGTGTATGTTTGAGCTATTATAGTGTATTGGCCTTGAATATGTTTGAGTATTCCTATCCAATGTGTATGTAAAGCATGAATGGTGTGCAATGTGGTGTGTGTGCGCAGACATCTGCGACTGACAGATATGTATAATCCACTGTTGTTGTCATTCATGGGCTTCATTTCTCTAGGTGTAGGAGCATGCCCAGTATGACCTTCTGTATTTTGTTGTCAGACATGGCCTTCATTTCTCTAAGTGTAGCAGCATGCCCACTATGACCTTCTGTACTGAGAGTATGAATCCATTCCAGGTAGATTCTACTCCAGTCCAGGATTTGGTGTTCTACACCTACAGCTAGTGATCTGTTTCTGCAGGATATCTGTAGATAGGTTGACAATATGGAGTCACAATGGGTGAAAAATAGTGGGATACTGTAACTATTGTGCTGTGCTGCTTATGTTACATGGTTGGTGTTAGCAGAGATATTCCTACATATGTACTGTTTTACACTGTGATGTATTATGTCATCAACTACTGACAGATATACTTATTTGCTCACAGTTATTTCCTGGGAAATACAAGATGAATGAAGCTGTGTCCAGTATTGTGGTCTGCAGCCTACATATTCTTGCATACTCATGCCATTCTGGAGGGATAGCTGCAGAAACGTGCTGATGGGTCTGTGTAAATGGTCCAGCACCTTGGTAGTATGGTGGTTGAGGACCCCTGCTTGTACATCTATCGACATAACAGAATGGCCATATCCTGCTGTGGCCATACCTCTCAGCTGTACAGATTCACCCAGGTTACCCAGAGGCAGGGATCATATATCTTGTCAGTTCCCCTTCACATTGTGTTTACAAGCAGATTTGTAGCCACCCATTACTGGGTTTGCAGGCAGTGGTAGTATGGGCACACATCAGTGTTTCAGACTTCACACACACTCCATGGCATCCATGCTTCTACACCCCCCCCCACTCTGTTATTCTTTCCTCTTCATAACATTATGCGAGCGATATCTGAGAAATATCCCTATAGTTGTTCCTTCATTCCAGCAATATTTAGGCTTTGGTCCACAGTTCATACAGTAGGACATGGTGGGCATGCTACTGGGATTTGTCATCATGGCCTTGCATTTGTGTTCTGTGGACTGTGTTATGTTGTTATGTTGTTAGTTGGGACCCCATGAGATAACATACATTGGCAGTATGGGTAAGGCTCAGGCCTTTGACAGAGTACTGTAGGGCATTTGGTAGTGATGCAGGCCATCTGTAGCAGGCCAGTACATTCTGTCACTCCTACAGTCCCAGGCTGTGAGCCATTGGATTCCCCTGGGGTGACAGGGTAAGTGTGCAAGGTGTTAATGGCAATAGTTCCTTTCCATATTAATCAATTGTTCTGGATGCTGGCAGGCTGCTGCTTACAGCTAGGGACACACCTGCATGGGACACCTCTTCAGCATGCTGCATTCTATGGGTATTCCCATACAGAAGTGGTGGTCCTACTGTACTCATTACCAACAGCAGGGATATGACCTGTGATAAACCTGTGGCTGATGGTGGGGTGAGCTAAGTGCATGTGTGATATGGAAGCTTCTTGCAGCTGACTCACAGATATACCTGAGACATTCCCTTTATGCTGTCTTGTGCAGGGACATAGGCAGTCTCTCATTACTTTATAACTCTGCCTTTTGTGGTCTGCCAATGATTGGTCAGACTACATCAGTATTCCATACTACACAGACAACTAATGTGCTGCTAACCTGTATGTACAATTCCAAAGGTGTGTGCAGTTGACAGTTAACGTTTATGTACTCTGTCTAGGGTACTTCCACCTGTGTACTGTGTGTATGTCTTGACCCACATTTATGGCATGTCCATCTTTCAGATGGTGACAGATATTGACATCTGAACAGTCAGTATGGATGACTGCTGAACTGGGCCTTGCTGGGATGCATTGTGGTTGGCACTGCAGTTGTCAGAACATGGCCCTGTCATCAACAGTACTGGCCATAGGCACACCCTCCATGCCTACATGCTGACCACTTCCACACAATATAGAACACACAACAACCTAACACACATACCCCTGCATATTGTACACACAACAATGTATCCTGTAAATTGGGCCATGTCAGGTAATTTGTGCTCCACTGTTATTAAGGCCACATGTACATGATACTGCATTTCTACATATGATTGTGGGGGGAGCACACCTGACAACTGTAAACATTTGCTATGACTGTACTGGTATTTCAGGTACTCTGATGGCTTCCATTTCATTTTGTATTCTGACCTATCATGCAGACTAGAGGCATATCAATAGAGTACAGATCTTAGGTTTTATTGACCTATATTTCAGTTTCAGACTTCTTACCCTTCAGATCTAACATACAACTGCCAGATCTGTTGTAGTCTGTTTGTGTAGGTCTGTAGGGGGGCTGTTCTCCATTGCCATCAATTGGAGGCCTTAGCACAGCCTTTCTTTATGGTCATCTACACTGGTCCTGCTAGCTGAGGCTGTTGGGTATGTGAGCCTCACTGACATGCATGTGTGTGTCTTATGGACACACATTTGGGCCACCACATGTACTGCAGTGGGATTTGTCACCTTGTCCAATACTGCCTACTTTGTTGACACCAGTATTTGTTATGGATATCATGCTGCCCATATAGCTGTCCACTATCTGCTGCTAATCCCATTCAGCCACCCGATTCCCTTGCATGCTCACATACATACCATAGATACAACTAGCAGAACATACTACTCCATTCAGCAATTGATAGGAAGAGTGACTTACCTTGTGGCTGTGCCAGCACTGAGGATGGTGCTGGAGGGCTGACTATGTTGGGTGCACATAGTACACTCCCTATACATGGTAAAGCACAGGTAGTGTCATGTTTGGCATCCCTTTTACTGTATGTGCGAGTCAGAGAGAGGTGTCATTCTCTGGGTCCCTACCATGTCAGTGTATGTGATATGCATTGCCTATTTGCCAAAGCCTGGGCATACTGGGCATGCCTCTTTCTGCCTACATGGGCAGGCTCAGATTGTTCCTCCTTCAAGTCACTCTGTGCCTGTGCTGGCCTTGGCAATGTTGGGGGGCTGAGCGGCCCTGACCCATGCTGTTCCTGCTGCAGCTGTTTCTGCAGGATCATATTGTGTAGCATGGCACATACAATGAATATTTGTGTACACATAGCTAGACAGTACTGCAAGGAACCACCAGATATGTCCAAGCACCGGAACTATGACTTGAGCATTCCAGACACACGCTCTATTATAATTCTGGTTTGTGCATATGCCTCATTATGGAGTTCTTGTTCGGGTGTGTTTGCATTTCTGATGGGTTTCATCAGCCACGGCTCCAGTGCATAACCAGCATCCCCCATTAGGTGGCCATATGGGATGTCCCCACTGGCAAGTCTCTGGGTACAGCTGTGTTATATGCCAGATGTGGGAATCACGATAGCTTCCAGGACTGCCAGCACACACATTCAAGATAATGCCCTGGGCATAGCACATGACCTGGCAGTTGATGGAAGGGAAGCCCTTGTGATTTATATAGACCCTACCCCACTCACCGGGTGGTGCTTTGGTATGTATATGCATGCAGTCTATAGCACCCATACCTCAGAGTATTCTGCTATTTGGTGGAAGGGACGCATATTTCTGGTCAATGCCTCACAGGTGTTGAGGAAATATATGTGCTCATCGGCATGTGCTGACATGACATCCAGGACCTGGTGGAGTACCCTGGATGCTGATGCCTGTGAGATCCCCATGATATCCCCATTTGGCCTTTGGAAGGTACCTGTGGCTAGTATTCTTAACCCTACACATACCTTGGTATCCACTGGGATGGGTTCCACTCTGTTGGTTCTGTGTGTGAGGCGTGGCCGGCACAGCTCAACAATTTGCTGTAGGATGTCCCTGTCCACCCTACAGTGCTCCACTATCTATATCTCATGTAACCCCTGGTAGGTTAGCTTGTGTCTGTACACTCTTCTCCTTCTCCTCACTGTGGGTTGGTCGTCAGCATTCTCATCCTCACCACCCTCAGCCTCTTCCATATATTGATGTATGAGAGCAACAGCAGCCCCTATGATTTTATTAGTTTTGTCAGGTAAAATATCCCCATCTGTGTACACCGGTGGTGTAGAGTTTGTGGGAAAAAAACAGAATGAAAGGTGTTTGCATAGTTTATAGTAGTATGCTGGGCTGGGCTGCTGCCTGTGTAATTGGCTGATTATGATACATTTCACCTGCCAGCTATGCTAGTTCTCCTTGATTGCCTTCCTACTGCTGTTTTCCCTGACCATTGCCTTCCCCTTTAAGCCCGGATGTGCAGCGCACACACCCAGTGCTCAGATATGAACAGAGCTGCTATTTCCTGTGGGTTTTTTTTGTTTGTTTGTTTAAAACACACCCGTTTAGGCAATGTAAACACTGCTAGGCAGCCTCAGACACACACACCCCTTCCTTAGCTGTGCTTAGCTAAGGGCAAACACAGGTCACAGAGCTCCAATAAGCTTACAGCATGCATGACACTCCCCTTATGAAGTCATCTACCTCTTATGCTTATACCATGGTGTTGCTGCACCTGCACGGTTGGGTGCAAGCTAACACTGAGGTGAAATCTGTGATTCAGTATTCCCTCATTTGCATAAAACTGACTGCTAATGCATGGTTACAAAACTGACACTTAGCCTTCCCCCATAGCAACCACTATTCCATGGTATTGTTGTCTTATGTATGCCATTGACTATTATTGCAGAATGCTGATTTGGGTTTAAAAGCTTGTTTCCAACTTTTTTCCTTATTTTTGGGCTGATCCCATTTGCGCACTGCTGCCCTATGCTTAAATGACCGAAATCATCAAAAAAAAAGTTATTTTTTATCATTTTGCAACTATTTCCCATGCCAATGGCCATATATTTGGTCATTGTTATGCCTACTACATTGAATATATGCTTTCTTTCGAGCTGTCATGCCTCCGTTTTGTAATTTACCGAAATGTATTTGGTTAGTAACCAAATACATTTCTGCAGGTTACACTATTCCTGCACAGATGCCTGCCTGCTTCCTGGATCGATAATTTACCTCATTTAAATGGTTTTCACCAGCAATTGGGGTAATTAGCATACAGGCGCTGTGTTTGTGCAGGTATAGTGTAGGAGCGCTAGTGCACGTCCCGGGAGCTCATTCCTGGATTGCTCATTGGCCATAATGTGTGCAGTAGCTCTTGCACTATTCCTGCATGCCTTGCAGAGCTTGCTGAATCCTGGGGTAAGACTCTAGGGGAAGATAGTGAACAATACGTTCATATTACTTCATACCCCTATTTTGAGATAAAAGAGTATTGTTTATACAAAGAATGATAAAAAATGGTAACAATTCAATTTTGCTAGGGCTAAAAATGTATAGGGCACTAGTAATGAAGATACCTATAGTCATACATTGGGATATCACCTGGGGATGGACAAAGCTAAGGCAAGAGAACTAGCCAGATTTTACTGGAGAAGCATAATGAACGAGTTAGAAAACTTCTCTGCTTCATGTCCAGTTTGCATCAAAACTGTACCCTATCCTCTTTAAAAAGTCTCTTGATCCTAAAGCCTACCACACAGATATCATTTCAATTTCTAGCTGTGAGCATTGTGGGTCAACTAGTAATGTCACACTTTCATCTTGTATGTAGCACATAAACATCCATCTGTCATCTGTCTACACACTTTTTTGAAAATTAAATTGATGCCTCCTTAACAGACAGGTCATTTGCCTGCCCACACCTAAACAAATGTGCCAAAAAGTGAATTATGTCAGCACTCATAAGACTCTATACCTACTTGGCCATCTCATTTGCGATGATAAGTGAAATCAAGCTGCTAGCATGTCTGTCTATATTGTGCATAAGTGGTGTAGCCATCATAATATGTAGCCTAATGCATGATGTTGCCCTTTTAAGATTGTACAAACCTCACAATACATTCCTGTTCTAAAATAGTGTCCAATTGCTGCAAACTGCTTGAAGTTTTAACAGTACTTCTGTTGAGTTACAGTGTTGTGGAAAATGAGCGATTGTTGGACATACACTGATGGTGTTTTCCTAACATTTCTAAGACTACCAACAAATATTTTAGGGCAATCATGGGTGCACATCCTGACAAGATCTTGATTATCTAAAACTGAAAAATTACTTATCAAGTATATAAAAACACACCACACCTCTTTGATTAAATCCAAATGCTCAGAATAGAACATTTCTTGCCACATAAAAGCTATTGTATCAGGCAAACTCCTCATTTTATTAAATTTAATCTGTTCAACTCAGCAAAAAAAAAAAAACACATTTCTTATAATGATGAATTTTAACCCACAAAGGCATTTGACTTTTCAAAACACTTTCTCCAGGATTCAATAAACTCCGTGCAGGAATAGTGCTATTCCTGCATGGAGTTAACTGTGCCCATTTCTAGATAGCCTTAACAGTAGCACACCTTGCATATTCATGAAGGTATGCTACAGCTAAGGCTGAGCAGACACAAACATTACTGAGTGCAGTGGGTGTGTTTAAGTAGTGCCTGCACATCTAACATGCCCCTTGCACTCTGAAAGTGCCATACGTCATTCTGTACATGCTTTCAGTATCCACAGACACTGACAGCAGCTATATAAATAGGAAGCAATGCAGGAGGTGTGTGACAGGTACTGTCACACACCCCCTGTATTGTTAAAGTGCCATACGGCACTTTCTAAGTGCTTTCAGTGTCCACGGACACTGAAAGCAGCTATGTAGATAGGAATCAATAGGTACTGTCACACACCCCCTGCATGGCAAAAGTGCTGTACGGCCATACCTCTCAACTGTACAGGTTTTTGCAGAATGTCCAGATGTCTGCCTCACATACCTCTCAACCTCTTAGAACAAGAAATCTGCCAAAGCCATAAATAATGGGGTGGGAACAAAGGCCCAAAAATAGGGACACTGTTTTAAATATTGCTCTTACCAACTCAGAAAGTTGATAGAATAACAGGTTTTGCATTATCACAAATTTTTAGAAGAGTGTGAAGTCTGAAGCTCAAAGGTCTGTCATTATTTTCTGACTTTAACCCTGAGTGATTTGCCAGTGATTTGCTAGAAAACCATAATCATATGAGAAATGAACCAAAAATATGAGGCAAAAATCTAGACATTCTGCAAACGTCTGTACAGTTCAGAGGGATGCTGCCTCATATTTATGGTGTGTTCCCCCAAATATCTGACTCTAACTGTCAAATAGCAGAGGATTAGAGTCATTAAATAATGACAAACATTTGAGTTTAAAACTCCACCTCCTTCAGAAAAGTAATGCTAATGCAAAACCTATTATTCTATCAACTTTCTAAGTTTGTAAGAGCAGTATTTAAAATCTGTCCCTATTTGTCAACTTACAATTGTCCTTATTGTGACTGACAAGGGGTACTGATACATGTAAATAAAGTGATTTTATTAATTTTCTTTTTTTTCCCATTCTAAGGTATGTTTAAGCGTAGTTGAGTGGGTTTGCGCGTTAGCGCCCTCTGCTCAGCACTGCTTAAACATCTCATAGCAGCTAAATAAAAATGTATAGCGAACATTTTAATGATGAGATAGTGTAGTGGTTAGATTTCCAGCTTTACATGCAGGCATTCATGGTTCGAGTACCAAAACAGGCACTTTTTTTACATGGGAATGCATTGTTAAATTTATTTTTTTATACTAAATTATGTAGTAATTGATATTTGTCACCCAGGGTAGTGTAGCTGGTCCAAAATGGAAGTGTGAGTGCATATAACATGTGAAGTCACCCAGTTATACACAAGTGTCCCATACAGTATAGTCACATCTCAAGGTAATGTAATGAAAGCACATAAGGGGATGTCATGTTAAGTAAATCACAAACACTTAATAATATGTTAGTAATAGTGAATTAATCTGCAATCCTGATATTTTGTAAAATTAAACTGAGCAATGATAAGCAGTGCTCAGCTTTGCTAAGCCAGTTTAAGCATTGTTTAGACATAAATTCTAAGCAGCAGTTAGCCCATCTAAATGGATTTGCGCACTGTTAAGCAGTACTCAGCATTTACCCTTTTAAGCACTGTTCAACTCATCTTAGCAGATTTGCACACCATTTAGCTTAGCTTAGCATTTTCAAAATAGTGGAATGACAGCAAATGGTGGTAATATGGCCTTATTTAAACTGTGAAGGTGGGAATACAGCCAGAACCTGTTGTAGTTTGATCCATGCAGGAACTATGTCAGGTGTTGGAGAGGGCTCACACTTTTGGACGCAGTGTTGGGGCATTTTGGAGTCCAGGGTCATGGCTGGGCTTTTTGTATCAAACCATGATGACAGACTGTTGCAGTGCGAGTACCAGGGCTTACAGTATAAAGCAGAGGCCTGAGACCATCTGGCATGCGACCTCACCAGGGCCACTGGTATCCCCCAAACTGGTGAACAGGTACGGCATCACTATGCCGACCTAAAGTGGAAGAAGGGGGTGCTCTTGGCCCAATGGATCCAAGATGCTTGAGACAACCATGGTCCAGCACTTTGTAAGTATCACAGATATAGGTGTACCAGATTCTAGCCTGAGTATGTAATAGACATGTATGCATAATGTCTGTTTCTCACCCCTACAGCTGCAGAGAGAGGGCTAGTAACATTGAAGCTCATGCAGACAGACTGACATGGATTTACTGACAGTCTGGTGAGTACAGATCTATCTTGTAGTATATAGTGGCATAAAGTAGAAGGAGTACATTGTTTACTGCCAGTAGGTATAGTGTGTACTGTGTCTAATGAATAAATGACTGTCATACTAATGTTGATCCACAGGATATCCATTAATTCAAGTGTCATTTCACTGTAATAAAGATGTATACCACAAACTGTTGTGTTTATTCTGGTATGTTGATGTAGAAATAGAATGTGTACAGGTTCTTCCCAGCAAATATGGTATTGACAGCATGAAGTAAATGAGGACCAGCTTCTATGCAAAATGGTAGAATGTGGAGCTGTAACACAAGATATAAAAGAAATATGAAATATTGTATGTACTAAGTTCTGAACCCTGAATAGTAATGTGTACAGTATTATAGTGTGCCCCTGCAGTATTGCATTTTTGTGTTAAACTTTGCTTTCCACACTGTATTATTTCAAATGATGAATACACTGTACATGCATGAATGTCAGGATTATAATGTCAGACTGTCTAACCCAAAGAGTATTAGGAAGAAATCAGTCAAGCAGGAGACAACAGTTTCCCAGGAGCTCAGTGTGATGAAAAATAGCCATGTTCTTTTTAGCACACCCAGAAATGGTTCAAATCCAGGGAGTGGTACTGAGATGTGTGCATATGTACACTAAAGAAATCCTGAATATTTGTAGAGACAGTCAGAAAGTGTTAACAGATATTTTCTCCACAGGTCTAACAGGCAAAGACATGTGTGGAGCAGCTGTATGAAGGGTATAGTAATACACTGTGTACAACTGTTCCACTGTTCAAACCCATATGCCTGCAAATGACAGCAGGTTAAGTAAATACAACATGCACTCTCCCCGATAGATGTCCCTCAAGTATCACTCTGTCACAGCTAGTGGTCACTGCTGCTAATAACCTTGGACACAGATAGGAATCCAGAAAAGTATGCCAGTAGCAAACTCACACAACATCAGTGCAAGGTACCCCTTCTCTGTCATGTATGTAACCTGACATGTACAAGCCCCTTCCAGCAATGTAGCCATTGTTCTCCCAGTCTGCCCCATACCATTACAGGTTGACAGTCTAATGGGTATGTATGTGCTACAAAAGCTATGAGCCATAGGTAGATGTAAAGTGAGGGCAGAGCTGTAGAGTATTAAGCAGTACTGTTGTGAAAAAATAGAAGCCTATACAGTTGTTAATGGACTTTTTTCTCCCCCCCCCATCCCTCATCTGCATCAATAATTATTATTCATATACTATGGCTATGTTGTTCTCAAAACCTATTGTTGGGACATGTGTTCTATTATTGTTCATATATTTAATTGATTGCATATTAATATACCTTGTTCAAATACTGTTATTGGCAGCCTGTTGCCGTCAATGTAACTTGCATGCTGTTAAAATGCTTACTATTGTTCCATTAATGCATATGTTTTGTTTGTTATGCAACTGTTTCAAATCTGTTAGTTTGGGTTAATTGGAACACCCTTGCATGTTGTTATAACTAATTTTGAAATGTTTTGTACATGACTAACCAATCCAAACACAAAATACAGACCAAATATCAAACCAATAAAGAAAATATGAAGGAGCCATGCCAGGAGACACTTAAATAAATTTAATTGAGCGCTTTCGTTTCACAATGGAAACTTCATCAGACTAACCAATATAGCTTGGATAACCTCAACACCATAGTACAATTGGGAAGGCAGATCCCGGCGGATTCACCTGTCCCACCTAATTTGGCCATGATACCAGGGCCCGACATGTCTGAGAACCAACCTGGAACTTCCTCATCTTGTGGTCCTGCACCACCTTTGGGTGGAACCGCCTCAGGGGATGGGGCCCCTCCAGGTGCAGAGAGAAGCCTGTCACCCATCACAAATTCTGGGCTATGGTGTGCAGCATCATCCACTCCAAGTTGGATGGATGGATGGTTGCACCAGATGGAGGGCCACCTGGCACACCTGGAGGGGCAGGCTGCCCCTGTTGTCAAGCCCCCAGCACAGCCACCATCGGGGCAGTGAAGGTGCAGTGGTGACTGCCCATAGGTGGGGACCTCAGTCCCACTTTATCCATTTGGGGGGCTCATGGGCCTCTGATTCCCAACCACCCTCCCCGTCCAAGGTGTTTACCCCCTCTCATGTGTTATATACTGCCCCTGTCTGCTGTCTTGTGTGTCTTGTCTGTCTGCGAATGCAACCTATCCTACCCAACCTCCCTCCCCAAACATACCTATAACCCTTCACCAAAATCCCATTCTTATCTTAATAAAAAAAGGGCATCTGCCCCACAAATAAACATTGCCTCATACATAGCTCTACATTTTGTCCACATGCTCAGTAACATAAATCAATCAACACTGAAATTACTCTACAAATGTATGTTGCCAACACACCTCCCTGAGGGGTGTGAGGCTATAAATTCCAAATTTTCCACATCAGTCACAGCTGTTGCTGTAGTAGAAATGTAGAGCTATGGTTCTTTATTACACTTGTCCTGTCCTGCACATCCCTAGCTGGTTTTCCTAATGTTTTACCCCCTGCTTGCCCCTATTTCACTGTTTTCCTATCACCCTTTTTTCTTTTCTTTAATTAAAATTAGTGCAGGTGTAAGCAGACTTAATCATCTGTTAGCTTTGCTCAGCTTCATGCAAAAGCTTGCAAACCCACTTACATCTGCTTTAATTACTCTGACTCCATCAGACCTTGATCTGCCCAGCAACGAAGTAATCAACCCTACCAACTCTTGAACCCAGAACACTGTGCACTACAATCACAACAACATACTACTACACCACGTGAGCTGTAGAAGTTTGTAATGCTTTTACAAATGTATCAGGCACTACAGTCATTTAACATAAGGGAAAAATACATATATGTAGTACACTTATATAAATATATATATATATATATATATATATATATATATATATATATATATATATATATATATATACATACACACACACACACACACACACACACTCAGCCTTTTACTGCAAGACATCTGCAAAAAGCCTGACAAAGTGGGGGGATAAAGGGCAAACAATGACATATTTTAATATGGCTGTTATATGCGTAGAAGTCTGCTAAAGTAGCATGGTTTGTTTTAACATATATTTCCTGATAGCTTCCAGGTCTAAAACAGAAATGATTGTCAACATTTAGTGATGTCAATGCTCACATCATCCCATTGATTTGTCAGAAACCCACAACTCTTATGGGGAACAGACCAAACATTTGAGCCACGCATCTGGACAGTGTCTAGACATCTGGACAGTGGAGAGGTATGACTGCAGTCATGTAACAGAAGAGAAAAAACACTGAGAGCTGCCAATCATTTCACCCAGCACCTTCTGAACTATAGTCAGACCAACATGACACTACCCTAAATCATCTCTGGGGAATAACCCATGCATTTGCAAATACATCATGCACTACAGGGATGTAACTGTAGGGAAAAGCAGGCATCGGTGAGAAATTGTCCACCCACAACCATTTGCACCACAGTCACAGCAACATACTAGTACCCCAACTGAACTCTACAGTATAATGACTGAACAAACATATCCTGATTACCAGTCACACACTACACCAACATATACTTCCCCGAGTTACAGTCTACTGAGAATCCTAAGGTGTTACAGGACATTTCTCAGTATTCCCATACAGACATATACACCTGATAGACCACCAGCAACTGTAGCAGCATGCACAGTCAGATAGAAAAGGATCTATGAGACTCACATCTGCCACTCTCCCTACTCAGCTCAAGAAACATTTACATGCTACACTGCTACACAATCTTGACAGTCTGTTAACAATGGCCAGACATACATAACTCTCAACTGTACACATTTCCACAGAATGTCCAGGGTGTGGGACAATATTTATGGCCACTACTGCATACCACTTCTGGGAGTCTGCTTAGTCACTGGGATGATATAATGAGGAAAGTCACTAAATAATGATATACCATACCTTTGAGACTCTTACTGAAAGGCATTTGATCAAAGACTAACATAGTTGGGGGACAGGTGGCCGAAAAGAGGGACATATCTCACATAATGATGTTACAAACTGAAACAGTTGCTGGTGTTACAGGGTTTGTTGTAACATAACATCCCTGAAGGATATGATGTCTGAAATACAAATTGATGTCAGCATTTACTGACTACAATCCTTTTATCATCCTACTGATTTTTCAAAAACAGAAATTGTCTGAGGAACAGACCAAACATAACAGGCAAACCTATGAGCATTCTGCGGACATCTGGACAGTTGATAGGTATCTCAGAGACATATCACTGTCAGACATCAAGTCACACAGAAAATGCATGTCCAGACAAACCCTGTTAATCTAGCAATGTTCTATGTGCATAACAGCAATTCTTGCTTACAATCTGTACCTAATTCTGTAACTTTGTCCCCCGTGTTGTTTGGCTGTCACCACATTTCTTGTTCTGAGAGGTATTTTCACCTACCATCTGTGAAGCTGTAGCCCCACACCTCCATAATGTCCCCCTCACAGGCAAGGAAAAGTAGCAAAGCCCACATGAAGGACTTGATTATAGCACTGTGTTGCTATGGCTTTGGCTACGACAACACAGCTGCTCTGGATGCAAGTAGCAAGTGAGAGACACCGATTGGTGCACAGGCCATCACCTGCTCATGAGCAATACCTACAAAAGGCAAGCTGCAGCCTATGCAACACAGGTCGGAACCCATCTACACAAAGGCAGACTTCAACTACACAAACATAAACATTTGCATTATTCTGAGGAAACTCTCCAGTGCTATAACAGGTATGTCAATCAATTAAGAATGTCATGGAATGCAGAAGGGGGGATGCAATAATGTGAAATAGGAAGTTAAACACTAGGACACAACAAGACTTCCTGGACTCACATGCTGCTGTCCGGCATCTACGGCCATTCCTGCTATCCCTGTCTGTAGTGACATAGATCACAGCTCCGGCCCCTAAATCACCCCAGCAAAGGTCAGCTCATGCATGATTACTACTGGAGTGTCTGTTGTCCAATACTGACTGTGACACTAGTTACCTGGGATGTTGCAAATATTCATATGTCACCTGTGAATGCTGCTATGATACATATGCTTGTCTTACAAATGTAAAATACATATATAGGGTATGTGCATAGTAAACAACAGGTGCAGAAGTGTGTGTTGAACTGTATGTTATATACCAAGCCCATACCTGTCAACTGCCCAGAGTTTTGCAGAATGACCACATGTTTGCCTTATATTTGTAGTCAATGCCTCATTCAGTTATGTATTGTCTGGCAAATCACTGGCAATCCAATAAAGACTAAAGTCATACAATAATAGCATACATTTGAATGTCAGATGTCATATCCTGTAGAGTAGTCCTATGAATGCAAAACCATCTTTGCTAGCAACTAAGTGTGTTACAGCTAGATTTATAAAGTGTCACTATTTTCCAGCCTTTCCCCATCATTGTTGTGTGCCTTTGTGCAGATGTCTTGCTCTAACAGGAGCTAGGTGTCTTAGCATGAAACCCATGTCATTGCAGCGTACCTTGTCCTGGAGGATGCTGACATTTCTGCAGTCACTGACACCTGGTTTGCAGCTCTGGAGAGCACACTAACCTTGCCAGGTTACTCATCCCATCATATGTTTAGACTCCAAATGGAGGGCTGCAAAACCACAAGAGGTGGAGTTTTAAACATTATCATACACATACACACCTCCAGGCTGTCCAAACAGTATGACACATGGGAGATATCCTGAGTGCAGTTAACTGTTGACAAAACACCTACTCAAATCATAGCTAGCTACAGACCTCCAACCATGACTCTGGACACCCATCACACCTATCTGGACTTCTTTGAATCTGTCAAGATTCAATTGTCTACCCTGCTCCTGGGTGACTTTAACTACCCAACCATAGTGTGCATGACCTATGCTACCGGAACATGAATGCACAGAGATTCCTTGTCTTTGTCAATGACAATGAATTGGATCAGCTGGTCAACACTCCTATGACTGGTGGAAATATCCTGTACCTGGCCCTAACCAACATGATTAGCCACTGTAGTGCTCCTACAGTGCCATCCTCCTTGCTAAGATCTGACCACATAGCCATCACTGTTCAGGTCACCATCTCCTCTGCCCTCCCCTTGTCATGGTCAAACAAAATAAACTTTACAAAAATCACTATAAATCTCCTCAGAACAGGTAGAAGTAGCTTTACAGCCACCGTCCCATCACTTGGAACTAGCAGTAGTGTCCCCGCCCACACAACAATACTATGTGAGCACCGACATAGCTATATGGACTCAGCACTACCTGACAGGACAACATCATCTCCCTCATGGTAGGGTAAACCTCTGTGGTGGACAGCAGCAATACACAAATACCATAATAGGTGGAAATAATTGCTGGACAGGGCCAAGAAGGAGCAGATGCCTAATTGAAAGCAATGTCACCTTGGTCTGAACAAGCAAATAAGGTCACAGGTGAATTACCCTAAGGCTATCTTTGAGTGAAAATTGGACACATCCACCAAAGCCAATCACTAGGCCTTCGACACATATGTCTGAAATCCCAGAGGCAACACTCAAACTTGGTCTGTTGTGGTGGGCAATAACACTGTATACACATACGGCATAGATATAGCCAACCAGCTGCAGACAGATGAAGTGTAAACATCACCCCCTGTCCCCCCATCGGTACACATGGACATGCACAGCACCTGCTCCCCCTCCCCTCATCATCAGGAAGCAGGTCCGTAATGCCCTCCCAAAGGCAACACACAGAAGTCTCCAAAGGCCTGATACCATCCATGGCTGCATCCTACATGAACTCAGGCATGAGCTCTCACCTCCATTATACACTGTAGTCAACCAAAGGCTGAGCACCAGTGTCATCCCATCTGCACATAGGACAGCCACTGTCATCCCTGTATACAAATGTGGAGAGTCCACTGACCCAGCCAATCATATGCACATCAGCCTAACTAGCTTGATCTGCAGGGGCATGGAAAATAATATCAAGGACCTTATGAACAGGGACATCGGCAACCTCAAAATGCTTGAGCCCACATAGTGTGGTATTGTCAAAGGGAGATCAGGCCTATCAAACCTGGTCAACTTCTCTGAAGCGGTCAACAAACACAAGGAAGAGGGGAAGATGGTGAACACTGCCTACTTCCACCTAGCCCAAATCTCTCACAGTAATCCCCAGGCAGCCATGACACATAAGCCTACACAGCTAGGCATCAACCTGTATGTTACCAGATGGGTAGTTAACTGGCTCAATGATAATACCCACTCGGTCAAAGTAGTGGAAGCCACCTCTAGTAGTAGACTCTTACAGAGTGGTGTACCCCAAGGATCAGTCTGGGGGCCTCTACTGTTTGAGGTATACATTCCTGAGGTACAAGACAAAAGCAGTGGTCTGTGGCTGACCAGGTTTACAGATGCTTGCAAGCTGGCCACTGTCTTACATTCCACTACTGATGTGAGCATCCTCTAAGAGGCCCTTACCCAAATTAATGACTGGTGCAAGAAGCATTGCCTCAAACTGAATGCCAGGAGATGCATCATATTCCCTGTTGTGGTAGATGTCATCCACACTAATTATGACAGTAATAACAATGTACTGAGCATGCAATTAGGTGTGAGGTGACTTGTGCACTAAGGCTGGTAGCAACCTGAGAGTTTCCCACAATGTGGGCACCATTGTACGGAAGGCTGTTTACATGGCCCACCTTACAAATATGGGTATGTCATCCAGAAACCAGGAGGCCACAACATCCCTGTACTCCACCCTTATCAGACACATTACCAAGTACAATAGCTCCTTTGGCATGTACCTTGCCAAACAATGCAGCAGTTGCAGAGACCACAAAGGTTCCTGACCAGGCAAATCCAGGGTCTGCAACACCTATCCTATTCAGATAGGCTGAAAGCCCTGTCCATGTGCTCAGTCTCATACAGACTGATCATAGGCAACCTGTGTCTGGCATACAAGGTCATTTCCTAACCAGCCTTGATGGCATCTCTGCATATCTGTAAGACAATCCCTACTCATGCAACATGCATGCAAGGCCCTTACCAGGTCTGTGACATGTATAGTACTTGTTGGCAGGATAGTATAGTGTCCCACACAATACATTGTCTGTAAAATACACTCCCTCCCCATGTCTAGCAGAGTATGTGAATAGCCTTTTTGAAGAAGAAGCTGGATGACTGCATAGGAAATGTAAAAGACACCCCGGGAATCCCAAGTGTGTCCCAGCTGGACAGGGGAAACAGGTGCTGGCTTTGAAGGGACATGTGCAAATGTCTGGGCTAGGCTTATGAGGGCATCAGGGCCAATAGCCTGGTATCATATTATGAAGCTATGCAACTAGTACTTTACATGTGTACTATATGTATTGCAGAGTGTCCTGCAATGTTGCCTGAAATGAATCCCTGTGAGTCTGAACTGTGTAGGTACTGCAGTGATAGTGTATTCTCTTGTTCCTTCATCACTTATCAACACATATCGTTAAACCTTGTCATTGTGTCTCATCTATATAGCAGTAAGTCAGCTCTTAGAGTACTTGCATATGCACTTGGTGACACTGTATAGTTCACTCCAATAGCCTTGGTCTTGGTCGCAATTACTACTCTCCTAATAGGCCCATCACACAGTAGGATTTGTCACCCTTTGCTGAGGGCCTTACAGTAGCTGTGAAAGAGATGGATTGTGACAGGCTGAACTACCATAAGGTGTCAAAGCTGTGTCAGAATTTACCAGGAGTGTGTGTGCACGCACGCGCACATGTGTGTGTGTGTGTGTGTGTGTGTGTGTGTGTGTGTGTGTGTGTGTGTGTGTGTGTGTGTGTGTGTGTGTGTGTGTGTGTGTGTGTGTGTGTGTGTGTGTGTGTGTGTGTGTGTGTGTGTGTGTGTGTGTGTGTGTTTGTGTGTGTGTATCAGCAAGCATAATATAATATTGCAGGGTATTTATTTGCATATGTTGTGTTCTCCTCACAGGTGAACATGGGGGTTGCTGTCGCTCCCCCTCACAACCTGATGTCAGTGTCTTAGCAGACTCTCATGATGATGGTGGTCATAGTGAGGCACAGGTGGCATTGTCAGGGCCTGAATCTGAGCCACTGGTTGGTATCCCACTTTCACCCACAATGTCCTCACAATAAGTCAGTATGCCCACACATACCCAGTCCTCAGCAGCCACAGATAATGGACAGTTGGAGGGTGGTGGCATGGTACAGGCTAGTGTGGTGATTATGGCAAGTGTGAGTGTAGACACTAGCCATAGCCAGAGAGCAGGCAAGGTCACACAGACAGATGGACATGGTTGCTCAACAGAGGACTGTTGCCCATCAAGCTCCTGTCATAAGCGACACAGCAGGTGTCACTAGACACATGTTACGGTCTATCATGGAGGCACAAGGGCGTAATGACCACAGCACTAGACAGATGCTTAGGGTCATGAAGGCAGCACTTCCTGCCATGCGTGATGACCTCCACAGCATTTGTGATGCCATACATCATGTTGCCAATGTCATGGATAGACAGTGGGGTGAGATATTTTCACTGCTCAATCTTGCAATGTCTGTGCTTGAGCATGTCTTAGGAGTAGGGCATTGGCCAGGTGGACGTATGTCAGCAACATGATCAGCTGAGAGCCCATGTGGCCCTGCACATTCACAGCCCCATAGTGGCTGTACCACCAGCACTACCAAAGGGAGGGTGCCGTCCACACCACACTGGAGCAGGCCATAGGCACATGGCCCTGGCCAGTCTCATCAAGGACACAGATCCAGCAGACAGCAGTCACCATCAGGGAGTAGTACTGCATCTGTCCTTGGACCTGGTAGTGCCAGTGAGACTCCTGGTAGAACCAGTTCCCGCATCCCTGCCGGAAGATGGTGAACCATAGATCCTGCCATTTACGGTCCACTGTGTCCAACATAGCCCAGTGCTGGGCATCCACATGGCTTGATTGTGTGCAGACAAACACTCACACATCCCTATCACAGGCCAGTCAACACCAGACATGCACATCTCCTCTGCATGGCCCAGTTGAACACCACCTCTCCAGACACACACACACACACACACACACACACACACACACACACTGTCAACCATACGGTCCAGTCTTGGCCTCTGGCAATGCCACATCACACACATCATGTGCATGTGATGATACTTGTGCCAGAACCCTGTTATCCATACCATCAGTGTAGGGACATGCTCATATGGGTTTGATGCACAGGGTGAATATAGTTGTTTGTCGTTTCAGCTTTTTCCTGGTAAGGGGTTGCCACAGCGGAATTCCGGTCCGCTAATGATTGGCAGTAGATTTTTACAAAATGCTGAGGTGCCAGCTCGACACCCAACCTTCAACGAAGACATGCATATTTACGCACTCATGTCTTTTGAATGCTACCCAACCACGGGGAGGACATGCAGACTCCACACAGAAGGCACTCCCAAGCCATGCTGAGAATCGAATGGGAGAACCTCTTGCTGTGAGATAACAATGCTACCACCGTACCACCGCGGCATTCCACAGTGTAGTAATGTAATCCTGTGTAAGGTGCTGTCTGCTGGCAATATAGTTATGGGTACACATTGAGGTGTATATATCTTGTTATCCGTGATGCACTATTGCTGTTAGTACTGCTGACTGACTGTAGTGTCACGTACTGTATTCTGTTTGTGTTCCAGGTGTTTATGTGCCTACGTATCCACTTATATGTACTGTAGTGCTACATACACATGACATGCTTCACATAGATTATATGCCTGAGACATAACACACACAGCCTCTTACAATAAGTAATTTTGCGAATGCCTTCATGGATGGTGGGATAACCAACCAGAATTAGCGACTGGTCTCATCTATTGCTCCTACAAACCTGCACAAGTGGTAGAGTGACAGACTTTGTATCAGCATGATGTGTCAGTCAGATACAATGTCTGATGCTGGCATATGTCACTAAGGTAACTGTGACATATTTGGCAATGATATCACAGGAATGCTCATTGTTAGGGGACACAGACCACATATAGTTTGCAAACATGTGGATATTCCATGTACAGCTGTACTGATGACTGTTATGGGCTGTATAGTGTTACATGGTGCATGTGAGGTAGATGCCATTAACAGGCTCTTTAAATAATGCCATGGGTAGGGGGTCAACAGGCCTTAAAATGGTATAACCTGCACACACAACAGCCACAGGGGATATGTTTCGCACACATGACTATAGTTGTCAGTACTAAGATTAGAACTCCTACGTATCTAATTATTTGTACTATAGCATTACTCAATTATTGCACACACCACAGAGCATAGAGGGCTGTCAAGTGTGTACAGGTACATCTATGGTGAATGACATCAGCAGGCCTTGTAATTTAGGGCAATGGGAAGTGTACTGGGTGGTACACACCTCAAAATGGTATAACCCACACCCCCACAGGATATGATTCTTACCCAAACACCCATGTAGGATATGGCTTACACACACACACACACACACACACACACACAGACACACAGACACACACACACACACACACAGACAGTATCGAGTTTAGAAACCCTACCTATCTAGTTATGTGTACTACAGTGTTATGTAGTTATCACATGTGCCACAGAGCTTATAGGATTTAACAGTATCCCAAGGTATGTCTAAGGTGAATTACATCAAGAGCCCTTGTAAAGTATGGCAATGGGAAATGTACTGGGTGGGAAGGGCATCAAAATACATTACCCTACAAACATACACACTTACAAACTGCTACACACACACACACACACACACACACACACACACACACACACACACACACACACACACACACACACACATTTTCCAGATCTTAGAGTAGAACCCCTGCCTATCTAGTTATCTGTACTATACTGTTATTTAGTTATCACTTCCACTATAGAGCTTATAGGGTTGAGGGCTGTCCAAAGGAACTTCTAAGGGCAATGACATCAGCAGGACTGTTAAAGTAGGACACTGGGAAGTGTTGTGAACGTCCTCAAAGTCCTTCATCCTACAACCATATGCACTTACAAACACTTGTACACAAACTTATATGCAATCACACATTTGCCAGAAATGAAAAATAGAACCCCTGCATATCTAGTTATTTTTACTATAGTATTACACAGTTATCACATGAGCTACAGAGCTTATAATGCTCACAAATGTCCAAAGGTACTTCTAAGGTGAATGACATCAGCAGGACTGTTAAAGTAGGGCACTGGGAAGTGCTGTGGGTGCAAAAGTCCTCAAAATGCTTCATCCTACAAAATTACACACTTATAAACACCTGGACACACTAGGGTTGCCCCATTTTTAAATGCCCAAAGTGGAAATTTTTGTAGAAATGTGAGATTTTGCAAGACAAAACATACCCACAGCCAGTGCAAAGGACAGAACTTCACTTTTTTTCCAAAATAAAAGCTTATTTTTGTAGCATTTGAGTTGCTTATACTATTTGATATAATATTTATGTGTTTCAGATACAAAATAACTATTTTATGCAACAGTTAAAGAATACTTAAGAAATATATTTTGTCTTAAAATCTCAGGACATTTGCCATTTTTTAGCTTTTTTCACAGGACACAACTGTCCAAAATGCGACTGTCCCTCTCAAAGATGGACAGGTTTGAAACCTAGTACACACACACACACACACACACACACACACACACACACACACACACACACACATACACACACACACACACACACACACACATTTGTCATAACTGAGAATAGAATCCCTGCCTATCTAGTTATTTGTATTATAGTGTTACACAGTTGTTGCATGTGTTACAGAGCTTATAGGGCTGACAATTGTCCAAAGGTACTTCTAAGGTGAATGACATCAGCAGGGCTGCTAATGTAGGGCACTGGGAAGTGTTGTGGGTGGGAAAGTCCTCAAAATACTTCATCCTACAAACATACACACTTGTGCACATTTGTCAGAACTGAGAATAGAACCCCTACCTATCTAGTTATTTATACTATACTGTTACATAGTTATTGCAGATGCCATGGAGCTTATAGAGCCGGGGCTGTCCAAAGGTACTTCTAAGGGGAATGACATCAGCAGGACTGCTAAAGGAGGGCACTGGGTAGTGTACTGGGTGGGAATGTCCTAAAACTATTTCACCTACAAACAAGCTATCACACACACACACACACACACACACACACACACACACACACACACACACACACACACACATACACACACACACACACTCAATCACATTTACCAAGACTGGGATTAGAGCCCCTACCTATCTAGTCATTTGTACTACAGTGTTACACAATTATCACACATGCTACAGAGCTTGTATGGCTGATAGCTGTCCAAAGGTATTTCTAAGGGGAATAACATCAGCAGATGTTGTGAAGTAGAGCAATGGGAAGTTTACTGAATGGGAATGGAGATGTTGTGAAGTAGGGCAATGGGAAGTGTACTGATTGGGAATGGCCTCATAATACTTAAACCTTCAGACACACACACACACACACACACACACACACACACACACACACACACACACACACACACACACACACACACACACACACAGGCAGATGATGTGATATTATAACCCCCTCCTCAGTACAATTACACAATGGAGCTCACCTTTATGCTGGCATTTGCAACTTGTTATGATTGGTATGCTACTTTCCACAACATGACACCACTCTATGCCATTCAGGGTATCCGTGTGTATGACTCACTCTCTGTCTGTGTCTCCCTGTGTCTCTGTCTCTCTCTATCACTGTCTGTCTCTCTCTTCCCTATGTCTATGTGTGTGTATGCTTAACATATTCTTATATGTTGCCCATATATATGTCTGCGTATCACATGAAACAGATGCAGATATATCACATGGGCCACCTACAGCTAGCTGAGGGTAATCCTGTCTGATGGGTGTGTGTAGAGACAGTTAAGGTGTACATAGCTGTCTGTATGCAAAGACATATATGTACACTGTACACTGCAGTTATATAGACCAATGCGGGTAAGTATAGTAGCATGCCTAGTATGACCTTCTATAGTATCAGTGGGGATCCATTCCAAAGATAGTTGCACTCCAGTCTGGAGTTTTGTGTGCTACAGCCATACCTCTCAGAAGTAAACAGGAGGTTGCTAGAGATACAAGGTTTGTTTTAGCAGATATTTTCTGACATATCTGAAGTCTAACACTAGAGTATATTATGTCATTACCTAGTGACAGACATCCTCAGATCATCACAGTGCTTCACCAGAGGAGAACAAGATGTATGATGTACATACCAATATTATGTGCCCAACTATTGACATTCTTGCCCAAAAAGGGCAGTTGAGAGGTGTGGCAATAGCCAGTTGACTGATGGAGCTATGTAAACAGTCCAGCAACTTGGTGATATACTGGCTGGGGATCTCCTGCTTGTGTGGTATTCTTCTTACCTGAAAAGTCATATTCTGGTGTGGCCATACCTCTCAACTGTACAGTTTTTGACAGATTGTCCAGGTGTTTGTCTACAACTTTTGTCCAGTGTATATAAACTTGTGTTTTTATGCAAGTTAGTTGCAAATAATTAAAGAATGACATTACAAACTAATAACAGGCATTAGTGTTGTAGACTTCACAATCTTCAGACAATTCCTGCTAATGCAAAACCCATTATTCTACCAAATTTCTCAGTTTGTAAGAACAATATTTACAGCACATGCCTATCATTGGGCCTTTGTCCCACTTTTATTTATGACGTTGTCCAGATGTCTTTCTGTCAGAGGTTGAGATGATTGGGTGTGGGTACAGAGTGCATTCTACTGTGCAGAAATGTCCATTATATGTGTAATATATTCCACATAGCACTGTGTGACTTCCAGATATGTCACTGGTAGAGCAGTATAGAGTACTGTGGTGAACCGCTGACAGTTGTGTATAGGTTGATAGATTGATATGACATTAGTAAGATATTGGCCCTGAAGCCCTTGTAACCCCCACAGACAGGATTGTAGCCCACGTTAAGACATGTCAGCACACAGATCCCCTGTCCAGCAGGGACACAGGTGGAATCACAGAACTGTATTTTGTGTTTCCCATGCACTTATACAGGGAGTACATCACTAGGGGTATTGAGGCACTTGGCTTGATGTGGACAGGGAGTGTATTCTACAGACGTGGGAGTGTGTGGCATCACATATCTGTCACACCAGCATGCCATACTGATATAACAGACCAGGTTGATGCTGCACCTATGGGTTGCTTGAGTGGGCCTTGACTTCCAGATGTGCAACAGTCCTGTCAAGGCAGCATCTGGATTGCTCTGTATGCCAGACAGGGGTTATATCAGCAGAGTCTGTATGGAGCAGAGTAGACAGTGTTGTTAGCCTATCTGTGTTGGGTAGGTGTTTGGGGTAAGGCCTTAGTGTTTGCAAGACCCTAGTGTGTGGAGTCTGCATGGTCTGTGGTGTGTATGTTTGTGGAGTTCTCATGTAGTTTTGCCTCTGAGGTGTCCTTTGTTTGGGTTTTTGTTTTGTTGTGGACCTCCACTGACATGAGTGTGGGTTGTGTATTTGCAGGTGATGTTTACTGACTCCATACACTGCATGGCACCTATATTACGGCACAATTTGTTCTGGTGTGCACATTCTCTATTTATCTGGCCAGTGGTTCCCCTTCCCCTTATGTATATCTCTTTGTCTTTCTGTAGTCCAGTCACAGGCATTGCCTATGGTGGCTGCTGTTATGTATTTGTAATTCTGATGTGAGCAGGGTAAATGCCATAACATCACACACAAGGTTGTGGACTTCACACCTCTGAGTGTAACTATTTATCAGGTTGTCCATCATTGCACCATTACATTTCCTGTGGTCCTCAGACAGTTTGTGTTGCTATATGTTATTATAAGGCTACATGTTGGCTTAGCTGTCAAAGCATCACAGACTGACATCTGGACAGGCCTATATATGACAGTCAGACAAAGGCACACACATGAGGACAAGATGTTAATAATTTTCCTTCACACATAGACAGTTAGGAGACCGGTTTGGTATTTGCTTTCATTCTTTTATGGATATGACATCTGCTTCTCCACTGTCTGTCCTTTCTTGTTTTGCAAACAGTTGGCAGGCAAATGCAATGTTAGGATAAGCAGAACAGATATACATGGCATACTTGTGCCTTCTGTGACAACCTGTCATTCCAGGGGTATGGATGTTGGCCAGTGACATGTTGTCAGTGCTGACACAGTAAGTTGGCAGCCTTTTATGACCTGGCATACACTGACCTTCAAGTACCTGCTGTCTTACTAGGAACCATGCCTCCCAACTATTTGGAGCCAGACATCTGGACAAAGCCATAAGTAATTTGGGGACAAAGGCCTACATATAGGGACATTGTTAACTATTGGTCTTACAAACCTAGAAAGGTGATACAATAACAGGTTTTGCATTAGCATGCATTTTCCTAAAGGGTATGAAGTCTGAAACTACAATTTGTCATTATTTTCTGACTTTTGTCTTTTGTGATTTGCCAGTGCTTTTCCAGACAACCATGATTTCATGGTAAAGAGACCATGAATATAATGCAAACCTCTGGACATTCTGCAAAATATCTGCACAGCTGAGGGGCATGCTAGGCACTGTGTAGGTTACTCTGAGCTGTGTACTGTCCATATGTCTGGCCCCCTGTCCCTGACCTATCAAGTTTTCCTGCAGTAACAGATATTGATGTCTGGACAGTGTGTACAACTCTTAACTTAGCTGTATTTGAAATGCAAAATAGTTGGCACTGCAGTTCTTAGAACATGGACCATGTTAACCACAGTACTCTACCTAGGCCACTAAGACACGACAGCCAGGAGTAAGTGCAGACCACATACTGACAGTATGGACCACACATATACATAGCTCATTGAGCCCTGCATATTGTGGGCATGCAACAAGTTGTCAGGTTGATTGGGACAGCCCTGGGAATGTGTGCTCTGCTGCTTATACCCTAAAAACATTACTGTTACTGCATTTCTATAGGAACATGAATGTGTGTGGGAGGGGGCACACCTGTCAACTGTCCACATTTGCATGGACTGTGCTGATGTTCCCTTCACATTTTGGTTCCATTTAGCATTGTATTGTGCCTGACTTGGAGACTACAGGTATACTACTAAAGACCACAGGTTAGATTGTAATGGCAGACATTTGGGTTTCAGACTTCTTACCCTTCATAGCCTTACAGCAACTGCAAGACCTGATGTGATATCACTGTGTAAGTCTGTATGGACATATTTCATGATTGTCCCCATTTGTGGGCTTTTTCCAGACATTTCTTTATGGTTTTCTACAGCTGACTTGCTGGGTGAGGCTGAGGGGTGAGTATGGGACCCCCACATTGACATACATGCAGGTAACCTATGACCCCCAGTTTGTTAGCCCCCCCCCCCCCACATATACTGCAGTGAGATTTGTCACCTATGGGACTACTGCGTTCTCTGGTGAAGCCAGTACTGGGCCAATATTTCCTGTTGTCCCACATAGCTGTCAGTTATCTGCTGCTATTCTGGTAGGCCACCCCATTCCCTTGCATGCATGCAGTGATACCATAGCTATGCTACAACAATGTATTACTCCATTCATTTATTGTTAGGAAGACTGACTTACCTTGTGCCTATGGCAGTTGTGAGGATGGTGCTTGAGAGCTGGATCTGTTGGATGCACACAGTACACATCCTATACATGGTAAGATACAGGTAGTATGATGTGTGTGGTATCCATTTTACTGTGTGTGTGAGTCTGAGAGAGGTGTCAGTCCCTGGGTCCCTAAAGTGTCTGTGTGTGCTATGCATTGCCTCTTTGCCAAGGACTGGGCATAATAAGCATACCTCAGTCTGCCTATAGGAGCAGGCTTAGGGGGTTCCTCCTCTGAGTCCTCCTATGCCTGTGGGGGCCTTGGCAATGGTGGGGGGCTGTGTGGGCCTTCCCTGTGATGTTCCTGCCACAGCTGTTTCTGCAGGATCATATTGTGTAGCATGGCACTTACTATGAACATCTGTGCACATGTGGCTAGAGAGCACTGCAGTGCTCCACCAAATATGTCAAGGCAGTGGAACCGTGACTTGAGCAACCCAAACACACGCTCTATAATGTTCCTGGTTTGTGCGTGTGCCTCATTATGGCATTCTTCAATGTGTTTGTGTGTGTGTGTGTGTGTGTGTGTGTGTGTGTGTGTGTGTGTGTGTGTGTGTGTGTGTATGTGTGTGTGTGTGTGCGTGTGTGCATGTGTGTGTGTGTGCATTTCTTATGGGTGTCATCCATGGCTCCAGTGAATAGCCAACATCCCCCATCAGATGGCCATACAGGATGTCCCCCCTGGCAAATACTTGGTACAGATATGAGGCATGCCAGCTATGGGAGTTGTGATAACTACCAGGGCAGCCAGCACACACATTCATAATAATGTCCTGGGCATTGCACACAACCTGGCAGTTGATGGAGAGATAGCTCTTGTAGTTGACATAGGCTCTACCTCTTCACCGGGTGGCGCCTTAATGTGGATGTGAGTGCAGTCTATGGCACCTAGTACCTCTGGGTAGTCTGCCACATGGTGGAAGAGATGCATATTGCTGGGCCTCACCTTACAGGTGCTGCGGAAATATATGTGCTCACCAGCATTTGTTCACATGACATCCAGGAACTGGTGGAGTACCCTGGATGCAGATGCCTGTGAGACCCCCATGATATCCCCAGTAGGTCTTTGGAAGGCACCTGCAGCTAGTATTCTTAAGGCTACACATACCTTGGTTTTGGGTCTATGTTAAATGTTTGAACATCCAAAATGTCGAACATTACATGGTCGAGACCAAATGTTCGACATTTGGATGTTCAAACATAAAAAAAAATAAATAAAACACAGGAAAAAAACACTTTAACAGTGTAGGCAGGGGGGCAAGCCCCCCTGCACCCTCCCTACATAAGTGTACCAACTCCGAGACTGCACTTCAGTGCAGAAAATGGAAATTCTCCCTATCTGCACCGTACGGTGCCATTGAAAGTCTATCTTCGAGCACTCAAAATTTCAAACATTTGGTCTCGACCATGTAACATTCGAAATTTTGAGCATTCGAAGATTTGGCAGGTACCCTTGGTTTCAACCGAGATGGGTTTCCCTCTGTTGGCTCTGGATCTGATGTGAGGCCAGCACAGCTCACACAGTTGTTGAAGTAAGTCCCTGTCCACCCTGTAGTGCTCTATTATCTCCAGATGATGTAGCCCCTGGTAGGTTACCCTGGGTCTGAACACTCTTCTCCTCCTCCTCAGTCTGGGACAGTGGTCAGCATTATCCTCCTCACTGCCCTTAGGCTCCAGCACATAGTGATGTATCAAAGCAACAGCAGCCCCTAACATTTTGTTAGTTAAAATTCCCCCAAGTGTGTACACCAATGGAGCAGATTTTGTGGAAAAAAACAAACTGAAAGGTATTTGCATAGTTTATACTGTTGTGCTGCAGAGGCTGCCTGTGTGATTGGCTGACTATGATCCATTCCACCTGCCAGCTATATTATTTTTACTTGAGTGCATTTATTCTCCTATTTCCTCTTTTTCTCTTCCCACTTCCACCCGTTCTAAGCCCCGTGGTGCGCTGCTCAAACCCGCTGCTCAAATGTAAACAGTTCTGCTGATTCTGTTGTTTTTTTTTTTTAATTGTTTCCCTTGTGTTTAAGCCCTGTGGCATGCCACACAAACCCCTGCAGCTATAGTAAACAGTTTTGAGCAGAAAGGACCCTTCCAGGGGTGTGAATATGCTCCGCATTTCATGAACTAGCTCAGACACACCCCCTTGCTTAGCTGAATGCAAATAGAGGTAGAGGAGCTCCAATGTGCTTACACCAAGCATGACGCACCCCCTTTTCATGGCAGCTGGCTCCTCCTGATTACACTGCAGCATTATAGCTCCTACACATTTAGGTGCAGGCAGACACGGTCTCCCATTTTGCTATTCAATAAAATTAGCTCATTTGTATACCCCACTGTCTTAGTCCCTTGTTACACCACTACACCGGAGCCAATCTCCTTAGCAACCAACGTTGTCTGTTATTGTTTTGGTTCTGCATGATATTCACTATAATGGAAAAATGCAGATTTCACTTAAAATTGACTTTACCTTTTTTTTGTATTTTCTGCACAATCACGTTTGCTCGCCACTGTGCTACGCTTAAACGGCTGAAATTGGCCAAAAAAAAAAAACTTTTGAGTTTTATCATTTTACAACTGTTTGCCATGCCAATGGCCATATTTTTGGCCATTGATATGCCTAATAGTTGTGATACATGCTTTACTTTGAGCTGTCATGCCCCCATTTTCATTTTTGCAGAAATGTACACAGTTAGTAACCGAATACATTTCTGCAACGGACACTGCCATGACATGGATGCTTGCCTGTTTACTGAATTGATAATTCACGTCATTTGCATGGTTTTCATCAGCAAATGAGGTAATTAGAATTGTTCAGTGGTGTCTGTGTCAGAAAGTGCTGGGAGGCTCGTGCATGCCCCCAGCCTTTTTCACTGGATCGCTCACCGGCCATATTCCGTGCAGAAACTGCTACAATATTCTGTCACTGATATTTTCTTTTATTGAATTCCAACTTTTGTCTGACCTGTCTGGAGACAAAGATTCACACAATTTCATGTGGTTACCAAATTAGATAAATGAACAGATGAAATCCAAACAAATACCTTGCTATATTCAATGTCTGTGAAGTTAATACTGTGTATACGTCATTTTCATTCACAGAGGATCAGATAGTTACATATTAGTGTTTGGCAAATGCTATGAACATTTTTTTTTTTGTTTTTGCAAAAAATGAAAGGGTGAGAATAAGCAAAGGGTGACTATGTAGAAGCTTTTGTAATGTGACTTTATCAAATGTGTGAATAGTGTGGGTTTAATGGCACAAACAATGAAGAGCAAATCAGGGAAAGATGGCCGATTTAGATGTTTCTCAGAAGTTACAACTTGAATTCAATCTAACTTTACAAAATGCTAGACAAATTGACAGAGCAGTGGAATTAGTTAAAGTGCAAAAGATTGATTTAAACATGGCAAAGGAATTCTGGATAAAGTCAAACAGTCACAGCCTAGCACAGCTTTACTCCAAATGGATGAACATGTATTATGTCCTGTTGCCTAGTTCTCCTTAATGCTAATCAGTGCTGAGCAGAGATATTCACAGATCAAAAAAAAAAAAAAAAAAACACCTTCAAAGTGTGTGGATACATTAGAAATTCTCTGGATACTTATTAGTTCTCAAGGGTTACCGACTCCAGACTCAACAAAAACATTAATTGCACTAATAATTTATACATTTATAGACAAAGTGCCACCAAGGTACTAAAGACTGTTAATGTAATTAAGGAGATTCAATGCCACTGCAATCCATGTGCCTGGAAAAAATGGCTGTAGCTGTGTAATCCAGAAATCCCTTAAGTGACCAGCCATTAGCTGACAACAAAAATAACACTGCTGCCCATGTGGCAGCCTTAATTATGACTAGACCAGTGGCTGGTATAACATTGGGCAAGGTTGCACATGTTACCCAACATGATCAAGAGCTATAATCTGTTATCTGACATGTGTGAAATGTATGACCGAGTCATTGGACACAAACCAAACAGCTCGTGCATAGGTATCATATCAGAGAGCTGATATCTGAACATAATGATTTATTGTTATATGGAGAAAGAATTGTGGAACTTCTATCTCAACAAGCTGAAGTTGTACAAAAAACACAAGGGTTAGTGAGGTCTCATCAAATGTTGAGAAAGAACCAGAATGCCAGTTTGGTGGCAATATGTCAACCAAGACATTATAAGCCTATCACCACTATTATCTCTAGATCTATGGCAAAAGCTAGCTGCTGACATGTGTGAGTTTGAAGGCAAAACTATTTTGTTTCTCATTGTTAAATATTACTAACATGACATAGAAATAACCTGTGTACCAATCACAACTAGCCAACAGATAATCAACAAATTCAAGATAATGTTTTCCAGGTATGGTCTACCCACTACGTTGGATACAGACAGAGGTACTGAGCTTATACCAAGTGAGTTCCAACAGTTTATTGGTGACTGTGGTTTCACCCACACTGCATCAAATCTGCAGTGACTCAATCAAATGGTGAAGATGAGACAAGAGTACAAACATCTAAAAGAATACTGAGACTATCATTTCCTGAAAGAGCTCTCGTGGCAGTTTGAGCTAATCCACACAGTGCCACAGAAGTTATCAATACTCCATCAAGACATTCTCCTTTGAGTGACTTTTATTTGACTTTGTTTTATCACAGTGAGTTGCCTGTTTTTTTTTTCTTTATCCCTCTCTATTGTTAATGTAGAATTGGTATAATATCTTAAGGGTGTTTACAAAGACATTTCCCCATGTTAGTGATGTGGGGGGGGGGGTGGGGGTGATCCTCTGCAAAAACACATGTGCTTTTGTGCTTTTTCAAGCTACACATTTCACACTGAAAATTGATGAAACTCCACTCAGTGCTGTACGAGTTCAATATAGGGAAGCATTAACTAACCCTCGGCTGGGTCAAACTTCTACTTTAATGCTTTAATTCACTGCAGTTCGACTGCAAATGACAGGTGCTTCTTACTGTCTTCAATGTTTTTTTTTTTCTTAAATCCTGATTTGAGAACATCATAAAACTGGCTTCTGGTTGACAAGCTACCTCCTTTACAACCTCCTTCCTTAATTGTGAAATACACACAGCAGGTGCACCATTTGTGATTATTTCAGGTGCTGGATAATTTTATTCAAACAAGAAGTAAACACTGTGTATTTTAAGAAGCTGGGAACACAAATTGATCACATTTATTCTTGAGCCATATAAGTAGTCAGCTAATCAATTAATAATTCAATAAAATTATATCCAGATAGTTCCTTCTAGATTTCAAATGAAATAAGTGGAACTAAGGCCAAACCGGGCTATGTGGACAGAACAAATTTCACACATGAGATAGATGGAAATCTGTAGTAGGTTGCACTGGTACTATTTAATGAAGAAACAAGAAAACCCATCCCAGTATCTTTGCACAGTTGAACATATTTTGGCTATATTGGTTTAGAAGAAAGACAGACAGCGACCCATAACTAGTTAATATGGTTAGTTTATCCATGTAGGTAAATAACTGCTGTGTAATCTGATTTACTGCTTTATATGATTCAAGCTGTGGAACCTGCAATGTTCTACCTACAAAAGATCAGGAGGTAATTCACCCTTGTCATTGAACTGACTATGATAACCCCATAAAATACTACAGTACTAGGATTGGCATTCTGGAGGTTTAGGCTTACATACTGAGGAAATGTGAACTTCTTTCAAGAAAATTAATTTAATATACTAAAAATGATATTGCTTGGAGAGCACAGATAAAAAGAACCAGTTTTATTTTTCAGCAAAAACTGACCATCTGGTGAATAAGAAAAGGAAATTTGAAAAGAAATCATCTTAGGGTGGACATTAGAAGAAATCGATATACCGTTCTGTGCAAACATGCAAAAAGGTAATGGAACCAATTAAGAAGGAGACAAAAGACAGAAAACTTATTTTTAAAGAAATGTAATGACAGTTGTTACACATTTTTTTCAAGTCCATAAAGAACACTGGAGAGAAAGATTAAATTCCAGCCCCTTTTATTTACAATAACAAACCAACCTGTACTGCAACTATAGCAAGCAAAATAGTACACATTGTGAACATCAGAAGCATATGTTTTGTAAAGAGACATTTAAGATAAATGTTACAAAGAGGGATATGAGGGTGACCAACTTATCTTTATTAATCAGAGAAAATGTGTCAATAATTCAAGCCTTCAATCTAAAGCAAATAGGTCTGATCAGATTACATGTAGAGCTCTTAAAACCCCCAAACTGATTTTTCTTTGTAGGGTTAGGAGGGTGGCCTAATGATTAAGGTGTTTGCTTTACAAACACAAGGTGCAGGGTTTGAGTCTCACAAGGGATAATTGGCTAGGCTTAAAATGGCTCGCAAGGGCAGTTAGCTTAGTATGAACCTATGAACCTATGAACCTTTAGAGCATCCTTCTTTTCTTATCAGTTTTAATGGATGTTTGGTCCCTGTTGTCCAGGAAAAATAAAATATATCATCAGGGAAATATATAAAAACAAGGGGGACATATGTCATATCTCTGACTACAGACTGATGAGCCTTCTGTTTTGTGTTATTAAATCATGGAACTCTTGCTTTATATCTTAAAGAAATAGGGGTTGTTGGTATTTTAAGCTGACCTTTTATACTAAAGCTGTCGATGCTATAGAATATAGCTTTTATATTTATGTTGTTTATATAGATTTCTTGGTAAGTTTTGATTATATAAACCAAAATAAATGTGAAATGCATGGAATACTATAATTGCTCCAAAATCTGGAGGAAGATAAACTTGTTAAACACCTTTCAGAAATCCTTAACATGAGGCCATATCTTAGTAGCACTTAGCTGTGCTTAACCAACGTTTGTTACGCACCCCGGAATGCTATTTAGATTAGGTCTTGAGTAAACAGTAGGCAGTAGTGACTGGCAAAGAACAGCGGCAGAAGGAGAAAGAACTTGATACTTCCCGGCCTTTGCCACTCTTAATAAACAAAATGCATTGCAGAGCAAAGTGTCAAACAAATTTTAATGCCCTTCATAGTTTCATAGGTTCATAGCTGTGTACTAAGCTAAAAATCACAATGGCCTTTTTTAAGCCTAGTTATGCATCCCAAATCTCCGATAAGTTCTAGTACCCTAGATAAGTGTAAGCAGGGGCTTGGGAGATAAAACATTTACAAACAAGGGCCTGGGAAATTAACCATTTGCAGTCCATTAGAGACATAGGTGCCAAACCAGGGATGAATTTCCTGTTCCCTAGCCAACTATCCAAGTTACACTTGAATTGGGTTAGAGAAGAACTCTGCTTCACATAGATGGGGAGCCTGATCCAGAGAAGATATTGCCTCTGGGAAACATACCTGTCTCTTCAGCAGGTCCTAGTTATATCACAGGCAAGGTTTAAGTTTTTAGAATGGGTAATTCTGGTGCTGTTTGTTTACTAATATGCAAAAGGTCCATCAGAGTTGTGTCTGACAATGTCTTGTATGCCAGGCATAGATATTTCCTCAACATCCTGTAGGAGACAGAATACAGGGATAGGACCTTGAGGCAATCTGCACACCCCATGTTGCTTAGGCCCTTTAGTCTTTTAATGAAGAACCTCTGTGGATGTTTCAGTTGTTGGATATGCCTGGTTAGGTACATACCAAAGATGGCTTTGTACTCAATGATAGGTCTGATGAATGCCGAATAGAGTAGAGTAATGACTTCCTTAGACCTAGATGCTATTTATAAGTTGCACAACATAGAAAGATTTCCTCACCACTGTAGACATGAGATATTCAAAGGCTAGATTACTGTCTATGTGTATCACCAAGTCCATGACTACAGGGTCAACTCTAAGGAGTGCGTTGTCAATATGATAGTTACCAGAGATGGATGACTTCCCAAAAAATACTATTATGTGTTTCTTGGCATTTAGTTTTAGTTCATGACTCTGACAACAGTTGTTTGCCTGTGTCAACTATTCTTGGAGAACATTTGTGTTAGTGGGGTATTCGGTGGTAGCTCTTAATTTGCAATCATCTGAAAATTTAGTCAGCTAGAGGCATACTTCTCAACTTTCCAGATTTTCACAAAATGTCCAGATTTTTGGTTGATATTTTTGGTCTGTCACTCATAAAATTTGTGGTTTTCTTGCAAATCGCTGGCATGAGCGGAGGACTGAAGTCACTAAATAATAACACATATTTGAATTTCATACTTGATATCCTTCAGAAAATGCATGCTAAAATAAATCCTGTTATTCTAGCAACTTTCTAAGTTTATAAGAGCAATAGCTAAAACATGTGCCTATTTTTGGGCCTTTGCCCCCTTTATCCCAGGATTTGTCCAGATTACTTGAGTTAAGAGGTTGAGAGGTATGGCCAGAGGCTTTTGACATTGGACTTGACTTCAGAGAAGTAAATGGCAAAAAGGAGTGATACCAGGACCTGTATTTCCTTCCAATTCCTTCCAGCCATTACAAGCATGTGTGGATATAAACATCACCTGCTTGTCAGGGAGTGACATTTCTCAGCAATATGCAATGCACATACCACAGTTTATTTATTTTTAATTATTTCATTTGTATTTGTTTTCTAGGGTGGAACAGTGATCTCCATGGACTTATTTCATACTCAGCCCAGGAGCAGTATCTAGTTAAGTGGCTTGCTCAGAGTCACACATTTAGGCAATTGAAACTGAGGGAATTAAACCTTGCATCAATGTACCACAGGAGATGGCTTCACATCACAATACCACAATGCTAATTCTGGTGAGAATCACATTTCCTTCAGTCACTGGTTATTAGAGAAGAGTTTTATCCACCACACTCCATCTAGTTATGATCACATTCACTTTGACACATGCTCAGCCATGCTGGTGGAGAAGGCTGTCCATGTCCATCCTAATAGTCCATGATGTCTCTTGTCTATGTCTTCAGTTTAGTCTTTACATAATCAGAGCCCCTGTCTTCCCACTCCCTAAGTTAGTGAGTAAACAGAGCAGTTATAATTCCTCTTCGTGAGTCTGTGAATGACCATGACCCTTCCAGTTTCTAAGTCTGCAAGCAACCTGAACTCTTACCCTTCTACACTCTAACTCTGTGAATGGCCAGCGCTTTATCATCCAGCTAAGGCAGTGAGTAACCAATACCCTTTCAATCCTACCACGTAAGTCTCTGATGAGCAAGAGGCCTTATTCTCACACTCACTAAGTCTATGAGTGACAAGAACCCTTGTCCTCCAACTCTCTTTATTTGTGACTGACCAAAGTCTTTATCCTTTCAGTTTCTAAGTCTCTGACTCACCTGAGATCCTATACTCCCAGTTTCTGTGACTTGGAGGGATTAAAACCCTCAGAGACTCTTGCTCTTTAAGTCTGTGATGACCACAGTTGTTATCTTCCCTACTTTCTAGGCCTATGAACAATTACAGCCCCTCTTGTACCCTATCACCATCCTTATCCTTATCAAAAACTCTGAACTGTCTCCAAACAGACTAACAACTTTCAACGTCTCCTTCAGTCACTCAAACTCCTGTTTAGCAAGAAATATAGATGGAAACTTGACAGAATTATCAAATTACCAGCCAGTAGCTATACTATTGCCATAATCAAACATACTTGAGAGGGGAATCCATTCACAATTCTTGAATAATCTAATAACCAACAATCTTCTATCTAACACACAGCATGGTTTCTGTCTTAATCATAGCACTACCACTTCCCTTGTTAACTTAACTAACATTATTAACCACCATGGCAAATATAGCAGTTTAGTTTCCTCCATCTTTCTTAGCTGTGCAAAGCTTTTGATACTGTTTTCTATTCTAAACTCTTAACTACACTCTCAGAACTTAAACTTAGCCATTCTGCACTTACTTGGTTCTAGAAATATCTAACTGGATGCCAACAAGCTGTAAAATGGCAACAAATGCTCTCTTCATTACTACTTGTAACCTTCGGAGTTCGACATGGATCTATTCAGGACACTCTCCTTTTTATTATGTTTACTAACAATCTTCATACTGCCATCCCACTTGCTTCCATACTTCAATATGTGGATGATTCCACCCTGATTTGTGCCACTGTAACACTAAAAACTCAAAAGAAAATCACCCAGCAGTCATTTAATGCTGTGGAATCTTAGCTAAACAATGTACAACTTATACTTAACCTTACCAAAGCAAAACTTATGGTTTTCTATCCAAATTGAACTGCAGACACCCAGTCACCATTCAATATGTCATCATTAAACCATACAATTATTTCTCTAGTTTCCCAAACAAAATTACTTGGAATGGTCATTGACCATAATATAAAATTTGACATATCACAGAACATAAAAAAAGTTTACAAAGGAATTAGGAACCTTGTACAGAAATCAACACTTTTTAAATAAATCTTCAAAGGCCACTCTAGCAAGAATGCATCTTATCTCTATGCTACTATACACCTCATAAATTCTTACAAACATAAGGAAATCTGACGTACCAAAACTCAAAACTTGCTATAACAAAATCGTAAAGTTTGCCACAATAACAAATTTCAAATCCCATCATTGTTTTTAAAACAATTATCCTGGCTCGAACTACCAAATCTATTTGCTTATAATCAACTCACCTTTGCCCAATGAATACTAAATCAGCCAGAAAAAAAAAACAGTACTTCAAAATCTACTAATTCACTACTCCGATAACAGTGTATTGTGTACCAGTAACAAATTCTTCCTAAATATATCCAAACCTAACAATGCAGCTGGAGTTTCCCTTTACTCCAACTGCACAGTCCAGACTTGGAATTCCCTGCCATTAAATATCAGAACAATTGCTAAGACTTCCAACTTCAAAAAACTTCTCAAATCATCACACCTTTCAGAATCATGGACCTGCTCTTGCACAAACCCTGGTTAGGAAATAGATGTCTTAAGGCAGCTAAAGGAACATTATCTGTTATTTTTGTATTTGAAGAGTATACCCCTACTAGACATATGTACACTTAACTTGCTTGTTTTCTATCTATAATGACAGTACTGCTATTTTTGTAATCAATCTAGACTATATGATTGTATCAATGAAATGTATAACATGTATTTTTATTTTGTACTTGTATCCAAGATTGAATCAATATTTGATCCGTATGTTGCATATGTATCTAATGGTTATTTATAAATGTGGAGTTTATCTCCACGGGCTTCTACTGAAAAAGGACATTTTGTGCAGTTGGACTTTCCCAGTAAACAAATGTAAAATAATAAAAATAAATAATAAATGTCATTTCCATCTCAACCTAGCCTTCTTGCCAGCAAGCACCTTCTACGAGTCAATTATTTTAGCAGCTGCATATGCAGTCTCTGACTGTATGAACAGGTAATGGTTAGCCCAGTACTATCCACACTGGTAGGATGGTTCTACCCAGGTGTCTACTCCATATATCAGTAAAGATCTTGATTATTCACTGCCAGAAGTGCATGCTCCTTCTTTAAATGCCTTGTGCCTCAGACCAGAAAGCCATGTCAATGCCTTCACTATAATGGGGTTAATAATAATTTAGTTTTATGATCCACCTCCTGGCAGCATTACACAGAGTGACTGGATCACTGTACAACATTATACATCCACTAAAGTGGGCAAGTGAGTTTATCTTTGTATCTTGACAGTAGGTACTTAAGCACCACACATTGCCCAGCCATTATCCATGGTGCCAATGATCTTTTTTTATTCCTTTTGAAAGCACCTGTAACTAGTTTCATATTTTTTGCACTGGATCTTTTTATCTGGTGAATCTTTTAGCCAAGAGCAAGTTTTGGAATTAATGAACAAACTGTTAATTAATACTTTGCTTTTCTCTTTGTATGGAAACATTCATTAGGTCACATTTAATATGCCTCTACTATTCTGAATAAAACAAAACATTTAGTTCTACCTATAAACGTGTATTTTAAAACAAATTATACAACTTGACTAGATAATTTAATTCATGGCATTAACTTTTTGATTGAATAATCTGCACAGTATCTAAATTAACAGTCAATGCATACTATCAAAATAAAATAATAATAATAATAACAATGCGAGTATCTCTGTAAGGTATTTCGTACACCTGCCCATGATCTGTTTAGCACATGCATTTGTTATTCACAATAATATTCTTTAAGCACTTGGGAATAGAGTTGCTTATAAACTGCACAGGTATTTGTATTTTATTATTTTCTTCTTTATTTGTATGCACTCATCTGAAAATTTTAGACACTTCTATAGAATGCTTGAATTAAAATACATGTGGGTAATTGTAAAGACAGTCTGCTGTACAACAGAGAGCTCAAACTGTGAAACTAATATACTTACGCCTAGACTGGAAGGTGAACAAATGGGTGTTGTCATAACATATTCATATACAGACATTGCACTAATTAATAGGATGACCTAGTGCCAATGAATTGTTTTCTGAAGAAAGAAAAGAAACCATTTTAATTGTGTTTTTACAAGTATGGAGAAAGTTTAGCATAGCTATAGAATATATAGTCCCGAACAGAGACTGCACTTATTGTGTAGCATTTACATTGGATGGTGTGACATCAGTCTTTTTTCAAAACGTGTGAATATTTTATAGAAATAAAAATAAGTGGTCAATGTGCCCAAACTCACACTGGTAAACTCAAAAGACAGGCACAGCAGATCAGCAAGAGATGTTTATTTTCACTCCAAGAACAAACATCACAGAACAGAAACAACTTGTTTTTGTTTCTGTTCTGTGAGGTTTGTTCGTGGAGTGAAAATAAACATCTCTTGCTGATCTGCTGTGCCTGTATTTTATAGAAATGTTTGATATGTGCAATTATTGGTATCTGAGATACTGTTTAGATACATATTGGAAATATTGGCTATCCTGTGTAATTAGAGTGTCAGATTTTAACATAAATTGTTTTCTCATGAAGAAGTGACCTCCCTAGTTGAATTTTTAAGTTGAAAAAAACCTCAAAGATTTGGCTTATTCTGTGATTATTTCATAAAATAATCATGATCTATAGTAATTATGGTAATTTAGAAAATTATATTAGTGACCATACTGAGAAACATTTATTACACAATGTATGATGCTCTCACAGATGTAATGCTATAATTTATCAATCTACAGCATGACTGGAGCTGTAAAAGGCACCAAATGCAAATATACTGAGGTGGCTTGCAAATGTAGATAATGGTGTATTACAAAACATTCAGAAATATGGTCTTGTCACACAATACCAGAAGATCTCTAGGTAACAATCATCTAACAACACCATAATTTCTGCAATACTTCATACAAAATTACTAGGTGTCCTAATTAATAACAATTTGAAATTTGACCTTTATCTAACTCAGTCTATCAAAAATAATCATATTAAACTTGGCTCACTCTACAGACTCAAGCCTTTTCTTACAACTAAAAGTAAACAAAATTTAACCAGAACTCACCTTTTCTCCACCTTATGATATGCCTCTCCTGTTTTCACTAACCATAGTAAAACTGACCTTTCTAAGCTTGAAACCTGCTATAACAAAATTGCTAAATTCGCTGCCAGCTCTCCACACAGATTATATCATTGCTCAGCCTTATGTCAGCTTCACTGGCTTGAACTTCCCCATCTCTTAACTTACACTCAGCTTACAACAGTTCACAGACTTGTCCCTCAGTCCAAAAATACCCCCTCTCTGCAGTTAATGCTTCAGTCCTACACTGGCAATCGTACTCTTCGATCATCAAACAAATTCTTATTATAAATCTCAAAGTCCAACACTAAAGCTGGTGACTCTCTATACTCTTGCTATATCTCCAAAATATGGAATACCATCCCTCAGGCCATAATATCCAATCCGAACCTGACACATTTCAAATTACTCTTAAAAGACTACCACTTTTCTAATTGGCACTGTTCATATTCTTCTCCTGGTTAATGTATTCTGTCTTGTTTCACTCTTGCCTTTATACTTGCTATATCTAACTTCCTATTTCCCTTTCTATCTCTATAAACCATCCCTTCTCTTGCATACCTTTTCCATCTAATGCCTTATACTTCCTAGTCTAATCTTCTAGTAGACTTTTCTCCTCTTCTTTCTTTCTATCTTTTCTATTTTCTTCTTCTCTCCTATCTTTCCTTCTTCACTATCTCCCCTTCAGTCATTTATGCTATTTTCTTATCTGCTGCTTACATGTTTCTTTTTGTCAATTGCTCTATATTGCATTATTTTGAAATGCATTCTTGCAAATGTTGAGAAGTTCTGGAATAAGTCACCTCAATAACATCTCCCCACTGATTCATCTGAGTCAGTAACAGCAAAATGTACTTAACCAGAAGAACTCAAGCTTGTGGCAGGAGAATATTTAGAAGGATTAGCATATGTCAGCAGGTCTATGATATGGTGCTTACCAGAAGTGGTGGTTTATTCAAGCTGGGAAAACTATAATTTCACGTATGCTGTAATTAATGAAGAGTGGACTAGCAGTGCTCCTGAGAAATGGGTCCCTGATCCATTAGAGATGTTGCAGTACTATGTACTTATATTGTATGTTAGGTATCATGTTATAGAGGATGTAATTAATTTTACTAGGAGTTGTTGTAGGAATCAGGGTTGTGGAGGTGATCAGTATGAAATTTATAGGATCTTCATTCTTACTGTGCACCTGATCCGGTAGATCACAAAGTGCCTAGCCACAGAATTCCCATTATTTGTTCCCGCTGTTAATAAGGTCCATAGAAAGCCCTGGGGTAAACTTATGGCTCCCCATGCACTCACTGATGTTTGTTTTAAAGAGAATTAGAAAGCTTCTTTGCTTAACTTGGAGTGGTTGCTTATTCTCTACATAGAAGATCCTTCAGGAAAATAATTTTTCATGCTAGCAGGTTCAATTTATATTTTGCTATAGATTTATAACCCTTGAATCAATGTTGCTATTATTGTGAGTTTTACCAATATGTAAGAGGGAATGTCCTTCTGTATCACTGTTGTAGTATTCTTTACAATAGGGATCCACTGTCAAAGGTAGTCTGATGTCTGGCCAGTATACCAAAGCCTTTAGGTTGTAATAGAAACATCACACATCACACATATGCTCCCCGCACACAGCGTAGCGCATAAAGGTGACATACAGATGTACCATCCTCAAAACTTCTTTGCCACCAGTCCAAACACCATCTTTGATTGTTAGTCTGAGCACTCGTACATCTGATGGTTACCAAACTGTTTTTCAGATGTGTCCCATTGGAGTTTATTCTTCTTATCTCCTGTCATTTTATGGTTGTTGATTACATGTCATCTAGAAAATAGAAATCCCAGTGTGGAAGATAGATTCCCCATACGGATTGTCACAAGCAGTGTTTATTTTTCTTAGGTGCTTCATACAACCATACATCTTGTTTCATTTGTCAGGCATTAGTTCCAATGGCTTTGCATAGTCATCTCTTCTCTTCAGCCATTTACTTGGAAAACCAATGTCTCAAATTGTTGGCTAAGGGTACTATGGAGGAATCTTCCCAGCCTGAGGGTCAGGCATCCACAAAGAAAAAGACCAAGAAGGCTTGGTCAGATTCTTTGGCTCTACTGCCACCACAAGATGTATCTTTTGAAGTTAGTGAAAGCCTGGAGAACCAGTCTTCTGCAATGATCATTTCAGAGGCTGGCATGGATCCAGCTTCTCACAAGTCTCCAGATGCCTTGCAGACATCCATTTCAGATGTTCAGGGGGAACTGCAGCAGATTATTTCTGAAGACAGTGTTTCTCAAATCTTGGCCAGAGAAGAGATTCTTACGGGTCTACTTTACACACTCGAAAGCTGAAAAACCCAAATCCAAATAGTGCGACACATAAAGAGCACACTGTGAATACGTCAAACGAACGAAATCGTGAAAGTGGAAATATCGAATTCGCATAGTTGGCCCATGTGCACTATAGCTCCATAAGGTAAGTGTGTGATAGTTATGGACCTTAGGGTTAGGGAGGGGTTAAGGTAAGCACATAGGTAGGTAGTGTATGTAAGGTTTTGTGTAGGTAATGTATGTAAGGTTTAGTGTAGGGTTTTGTTAAGTGTATGTGTGAGGAATATTTAGTTTGTTTGGGTATAGCTCCATAGGGGAAGTATGCAGTAGTTACGGACCTTAGGGTTAGGGAGGGGTTAAGGATAGTGCATAGATAGTTGTGTATGTGGGGTTTAGTGTAGAGTTAGCAGTAGGGTTTTGGTGCTTTAATTTAGGGTTAGAAGTAGGGTTTTTGATTAGTGTATGTATGTGTTTTTTTATTGTGTTTGGGTAGGTAGTGTGTTGTGGTGGTGGGTTGGCTGACTATGATGGTTCAAGGTTTTAAATTTTGCGCTTTAGTACATTCGAAGTATTTGTGGTTTGCTCTTTATGTGTCGCGCTATTTGGATTCAGGTTTTTCGTGTTCCGAGTGCATAAAGTAGACCCGATTCTTACTATGATTATAGAGTGTTGTCAGGTGTCCAAGCCATCTAAGATCTTTATGGCTGACATCCACTTGAAAAAGAAGCAGAAAAAGAAGCAGAAAACTAAGCACTTCCAAAGACCTTCAATGTGAATAGCAAGATTTCACACAAAAGTAAAACAACAGTATTAGCGCAGTGACAAGTCTGTTACTAATAAAGGAAGGCTAGCAAAACAAAAAAGTAACTGGAACCATGAGCAGGGATAAACAGTAGTTAATTCAAAAAATTCAAAGACCACAACTTACTTGAAGAGTTGCTTTCTTTTAAGTAATATTTGTTTATTCAAAGAGTTTAAAATCCATAATATAGTTAGATATGCTTATTCCACAAGTTTAAAATCCACAATGAACTTAAAAAGTTGCTACTTATTCCACAAGTTAAAAATCCACAATGTACTTAAAAAGTTGCAGGTATACAAGACACTTTCACCCAGATAGGCTTCATCAGGTAAAGAAAAGATTTCACACAAGGTCTGGTTAATGCCCTTATGGCTTTGAAGTCTCATCAGCGGGTCTTTGTTCCTGCTCCCTCCTTGGTCTTCTACTCTTCTTAAGAAGCTTAGGGAGCAAGTTTATTCTGATGAGGATGTGGATTCTGATGAAGAATCCTTTACCTATTCTTCTCAGATTCCCTCTCCCTTAGATTATGGCTCTGAGAAGGAGGAATCTATTAGTCCTGATTCTTCTTTTTAGGAAATTTCCTTTGATGATACAATTTCCATGTATGATGGAGTTTTTTACATAGGACTGTGCTCAGGTCTCTGATGTCCAGAAAAGTTACAAGCTCCTTCAAATGGAGTCTCTCAAGCCCTCTGCTGTAACTCCTGTTCTTGCTGCCTTGTTGGATGCGTTTTCTGCAGTTTCTTAGGCTCCTGACTCCCCAACCCCTGCTCCTAAGAAAACTGGTAGGTTTTATAAGGTGCCTGAGGACTGCAAATTCCTTTATAAGTGCCTCTCTGCTGACTCTGTTTTGTTTCTGTTGCTTCTTATAAACCATCTAAGGTTTTGCCTTCTACAAAACTTTTCTCCTCTGACAAGGACAGCAGAACCACAGAGAGGTTGGATAAGAAAGTGTGTACTTCTGCTACCTTGGCTTTTAGGGCTGTAAACTACCAGACTCACATGACCAGGTATAAACTAGCTCCTCTCTCACAGGCCTGTCTTATTTCATATCTTTCTGACTCTGAGGGGACGACTTCAGCTCTTTCTTTACTAGGGTCATCTTCTTGTAGTTCACCATTATATTAAATACAGCTATGATACTGCTGATGCCTCATCTAGGGTTGCCGCTTTTGGTTCTGTGTTGAGGATGTATTCCTGGCTTCAACTTCAACCTTTCTCTGATGATATTAAGGCTAAGCTCATGGATGCTCATCTAGATAACAAACATATTTTTGTTGTTGCTGCTGCTGAGCTGTTTAAGTCCCTTCATGAAAAAAGGTAAGAAGGGTGGCAGAAGGGCTCCTTCTGCTAAGTCTACCAAACCCATTCAGCTCAGAAGCCTCCTTTTCCAGACATGTCAGGTGCTTTTCTGATTATCTTTGCCCCTCTCTTCCCAGTTAAGTTCCTCTCTCCCTTCATCATTCCTTGTCCCTTCCAATTTGGTTAAAGATTACTCACGATTCTTGGGTTCTATCCATAATTTGCCAGCGGTATTATATGGTTTGGAAATCTCTTCCCCCCTTTTTGGCATCCCTCAGTCTCCTCAGGAATAGCTGCCCTTTTTTTCCAAAGGTGCTTCAGAACCTGTTGTCTCAAGGACCAATTCAAGAAGTTCCAGCTCTTCAAAAGGGAAAGGAGATTTCCTCCAGAATGTTTCTGGACTCCAGGAAAGAAAGCACCTGGAGACCCATTCTGGATCTTTCCCAGCTAAACACCTTTTTGAAGGTTCCTTCCTTTTAGATGCTATCCCTTCAAATTTTGTATCCTCTTCTTCATCTTCCTCAGGCCTTTCTAGTTTCCCTGGATCTCAACAATGCCTATCTCCATATCCCTATTCTTCCCCTTTTCAGGAAGTTTTTACATTTCTCTGTTGCTTCCTTGCATTTTCAGTTCTCTGATTTGCCATATGGCCTCTCTACTGCCCCAGGGTTTTTCACCAAATGCCTTGCTGCTGTGATTCCGTTTTGCAGGTTGAGGGGAATCCAGATATTTTCTTACCTGGATGACCTGCTCATTCAGGTGTCTTCACCAGAGATTTTGCTTCAGCATCTTTACTTTGCTATTTGTCTTCTGAAAAGTATATGATTTAGAGTAAATTTCCAAAAATCATTCCTAAATCCTTCTCAGGATCATGTTTTTCTAGGGTGCACACTCCAGGCTGTTCCAATGCTGGTGTCTCTGCCTCATTCTAAAGCTTTAACTTTGATTCCAATCTTTCAGTCTCTTCTTCCTCTGCACTTCATTTCAGCCAAGGAGGTTCTCAGGACTTTGGAATACATGGCTTCCACAATTCCTATGCTTCATCTGGCCAAGCTTCAACTGAGGAAGCTCCAGTGGTTCCTAAAGTCAGCCTGGCTTTAATATTCTCATCCTTTGGATTTTTCAATTGCCCTTCTCCCATACCTCAAGCTGGAACTTTAGTGGTGGATTCATCAATTGTTCCTAACCCCAGGGCTTCCTTTTTAACCTCCAGTCCCCACTCAGGAACTCTTTACAGATGCCTCAGAAAGTCCTCTGAAAGTGTAGAGCCTTTGGTCTCTTCATCAAAAGAAGGACCACATCAATATCAAAGAGATGCAAGCCATTCTCCTGACTTTTCTTTCTCTTTTCCTTCCAGGGCTGCTCAAAATCTTCACAGGCAATACCACAGTGATATGGTACATCAACAAGCAAGGAGGGGACAAGATATTATCTCCTGTGCAAACCAGCTCTTCAGGTTTGAGATCTAGCTGTTCAGTACCAGGTGATTCTTCAGGCGGTTTACATTCCCTCAGATCAGAACATTGTGGCAGATTCTCTGAGCAGGCCCACAACACAATCTCACAAGTGGATACTTTACAGAGATATATTTCTGGATATTGTCAACCAGTGGGGTACTCCTCAAGTAGACTTTTTTGCTTCCTCTCTGAACAGACAACTTCTTCTCTTCTGCACCAGAGTTACATGTCCTCTGGCTTGGAAAGAGGATGCCCTGTCTTTTACTTGGACAGAGATGTTTCTTTATGTCTTCCCTCCCCTTCCTCTCATGCCAAGGGTCCTAAGGTCCTGTTCAAGATAGAACAGGATGCTCTCAAAAATTTGTTGGTACTGCCCTTTTAGCCCAGACAGTACTGGTTTTCTCTTCTTCTGCATTTAACCAAGGGCAATCATCACAAGTTATCTCAAAGGGTGGACCTACTCAAACAAGACAAGAGGTCTCTCATCCATTCACTCTTCAGCTGACATTGTGGGTGATAGGGTTTTGATCCCTTTTAGGTACCTTTTTTCTGAGGATGTGCTTTGGGTCCTGCAGGAGGCCAGGCAACCCACTACCAAAACATTGTATTTATCCAGATGGTAGACATGTTCTGTCTGGTGACTTCCTCATAACCTGGATCCACTTACTGTGGAAGTTCCTTTGGTTTCCTAGTGTGATTTGTTCAATGCTGTGTTGGCATACTCTTCTGTTAAAGCCCACATGTCAGCTGTTTCTTCATGTTTGCCTTTGAATTCCCCTTTGGTTTCTAGATTCAAGGTCAAACAATTTATTAAAGGTGTCCTTCACATTATGCCTCCGAGGAAGCCTATGACTCCTTCCTGGGACCTTAGTTTTGTTTTGGAAAAATTGACTCAGGCTCCTATTCAGCCTGCAGCTTCAGCTACCTTACAACATTGTTCCTGGAAGACTGTTCTTCTTTTGGCCCTTACCTCAGCCATATGGGTGTCTGCGTTGCAGGCCCTTATGGCTATTCCTCCTTTCTTGATTTTCTTTCATGACAATAAGGACAGAGTGTCTCTTCTTACTAATGTTTCTTTTATGCTTAAGGTGGTTAATGAGTTGTGTCTTAATCAATCTGTTCATTTTCCCATTTTTTCGCTTCCCCACAATCTACTAGTGAGAAGGTTCTTCACATCTTGGATTTGCATACACAACTCAGATTTTACTTGGATAAAACTAAAGCCATTCATAGTTTCATGGATAAAGCTTTCATTCTTCTGTTAAGGCTCATTCTACCAGGGCTACGGCTTCATTTGGTGCTTTATTCAAAGGTTTGAGTAGTACTTCTATTCTTGAGGCATCTACATGGACTTCAGTGTATGCATTTACCAAGCACTATATGTTGGATGTTATTTCTAGGCCTAGAACAGATTTGCCAGAGCTATTCTGCATGGTTTTCTTGAGGGCTCTGCTGGGCCTTCCTCTTCCCAACTTTCTTCCTGAGCTTTTGCATGCTCTCTTTTTTAAAGAATACTGCAACAGTGATATGGAAGGACATAGTACAGTTGTGTAAAATCTTAGCATAGCAGTATATATCCTTCTCTTTACTGTTTCAGTATTTTCTCCCTCCTTCCCCCCCTGATCATCTACTTCTGGATGTACATGTTGCCTCTTTGTATCCTTAGATTGTCGTTCCTCCTGGGGCATTTCAGTTCTGAAGATGATATGTCTGTGCATCACATTATACCCTATATCATGCGTGAAGGGCATACTTGTGACATATGACATCTCTATTATAACCTAAATGATTTGGTAAACTGGACAGATGTCTAGCTACCCTTAGCAGGGGATCCTTGTGTGAAAGCAGCCAGCCCAGCCAGATAGAATTTTGTAGATAATTCTATGTCATTGTAAATATTAATATAATCCACAGGCATGTTTTTATAAATGTAAGAAAATTAAATGTAAGAAATGTAAGAAAACTGTGTTATATGTTCTCAGCTTTAAAATGTAACTACAGTACACCCCGAAGACAGCTGATAAGTGAAGCATTTTGTGACTGTTTGATCTCAAGCGCGGAGACATGATGTCTGGGCTAAGAAGTTATTTCTGTTGTCTTAGAACAAGAGTTAATTACTATATTTTATATGTAAAGGGTCCTTTATTGCTGTGATTTCCTGACAAGTGCAATATTACAAACAAATGTTACATTCTGAGTTCTGTGAGCCTGGGAAACTTCAGCAGAGGTGTCAAAAATGATGTAATGTGAAATGACTCAGCAGTAATGTGCATATAAATTTAAGACTATCTCAGAGAAAAAGATTTGACCATTTTGGATTTTGTCTAAAGCAAGAGCCTGGTGAGTTGCTTCACCAGGCTCTTGCTTTGCTCTGTAAGTAGGATCTTAGATCTTAGTATTTCTTTTAGAGATAGATAGAAATAGTAAGATTAGTCTAGCTATTTTCAATATTTACTTCAGACTATCCTTATTTTAAAGTTTCCTGTGATTGTTTAACTATGTAATGTCATTGTGTTGAAGTAATAAGTATTGTCTTGTGTTTTTATTATTTATTAAATATTTTTAAACCTTTCAACTGTGGCTGTTTTGTGTAGAGATAATTTAAACTCTTAGAATACATTGCATGTATTTGGTGATTCTGTCCAAGCCACTCCAATAGTCCTTCTGCTCAGTCACACTTACTATTTGGATAACAGTAAAGTTACACAATTAAATTGGTCACCCTTTGGGAAGGGCCTTATAGTAGCCGATAATAATGTTTGGTGGCAGTGATTTCTACCTTGTAGTCTGGAGAAAAGGAGGCATAGCTGGAGAACCTGTACCAGCCTTCCCCAGGAGTGTCTGTATGTTTGTATATAACTCATATCACAAAGTGTGTGTATGTTAGCTACTTGGGCAGGCACATGGAGCACTGGTTGGACAGAAAGGGTGCTAGAGGTTTTAGCTTGACCACTAGGCTGGGATCTGGCCCCTATAGCTGTGTCAGTGGGGAGTCTTATTGGGGATCTGGACAGAAAGGGAGAAACCAGCCCCAGACTGACTGTGACTGTGATCTCTATGTGCTCTTAAGGGAAATTGTACTTTACTGTGTGTGTACTTGTTATGCCCCCAGTGTGCACGTCATTCACTGGTGCTAGTGGTGAGGATTAAGGCTCCTTGATTACTGGGCCAGTGCATGGGCATCACACCTTGTTATAAAGAATACTGCAAAAGTGAAGAGAAGGACATCTTTGTTATGGGAAGACTTTACTCAACTGTACTTTCATTCTTAGCTCCATATGCCAAACAAAAGTTACTGTACAGGAATTTGTAAGACGCAAAGATTAGTTAGAAGGCTAACAGTTGTTCATGATAACTTAAGGTGGAGATTCTCAAGCTTTTTCCAGTTGGGCTATATGCCTGGATACTTACATGTCAAAAGAAGCAATATACTATACTATACCTGAACAGGGAGCAATACTTAGGGCATCTGACTTGCTTTGTTCTGGTGGATACACCTTTAATGATTAGTTGTTATCCTTAAGTAGATAGTTTTCTAATAATAGTGCATGATGTTGATGGAGAATTCATCTATGAATTTGCCTAAATTTTTAATAATGATTTAAACTTTGGGGTTGTCAATGTAATAGGTGAAGGGGAGTTCTTGGTTCCAAAAGAACACTATGCTGCTTTTTTGTGTTAAGCATTAGGCTGTTTTCTTTATGCCAGTAATTAGTATGGCTAGGACTGTACTGCAGGGCATGAGTGTCAGCTGGGGAGTTAATGATAACACCAATTTTGCAGTCATTTGCAGCATTTGTCATCCAAAGAACATCTTGATGTCATCCTGAACATTACAGAATAATAATAGTGGATTACATTTATTCTGATGAGCTTAGTTATGATACCAGATGTGGGACAGACTTTTAACAGATTAAGGTAAGTGGTGTGTACTAATTTATCATAATCTAATTTTTCAATCACCATGTTGAAAAAGTCCAGCAGATTCAGTAAATACAACCTAACGTTCAGAAAGCTGAATTGGTTGGGATCAAGGGCTTGTTGGCCGCGAGTCATTAATCATGAGCTCCATCTTAATGTACTCTATTATATTGCAGATAATACTAGTGAGGCTGACAGGTCTTTAGCTTTCAGGGTCAATTGTGGGGCCTGCCTTCTGCAGGGGCACTACTGTGAAAGATCTCCAAGAATCAAGCACACATCTAGTGGTAAGGCTGAGGTTCAACAGGATTACAAATGGCTCAATTGTGCTGTGTTTAACACTGAGTAGGAGACAGGTATATCATTGTGGGCCATGGATCAGATGGGCTTGGTCTTTGAGAGAAGATTTATGACCTGCTCTGGTGTATTATTGGGAGATTTCAGATTCCAGCATGTAGTGCGCGATAAATAGGGAGTGGAGGGTGGTGTGAACCTGAACCTAAATTGCCTGCAAGCATTTTGCAATGTCTTCTGGTCTGTGCAATATTGGGTATTATTATGGAGATACCTGATGTATTACAGAAGGATTTATGATTTTGATCTGTCTTCTGACCTTTTCAACCTTGCCATCTGATGAAGGGAATTTGTTTGTTGTTTATTGGAAAGAGATTCTTCTTTTTGTTCTGTAGTTTGACTTCAGCAAGATTTTACCATAGTGGCTTATTTTAAATTTGTCATTGTACTTGTGGTAGTGGGGACAGATGCCTCTATGTAGGAACTAAAGTGGGAATAGAAGTCTGTTGTATAAGCAGCTTCATTGGTGAATGTGCTTATAAGACGAGGAAAGCATTTAAATTAATAATGGCATCTGATATGACAAGAAGAGAAAACTTAGAGATGTCCCTGAAAAACAATCCCATTAGCTGCAGACATGATTTGAGGTCCATAAGAAAATGTGATAGCCAGGAGATCTGCTTTGAGAAAATGGGAAGACTTTTGGTTTGGAGCAGGTAGGTATAATATTGGTCAGGGCAAGGTTAAATAGGTTCATGCCACCATTTAGGGCAGGCACTATCACATCCAAGGAGTTGGATTTAATAATATTTATAAAATGTGCCTTGCTGCTGGCATAATGGGATAAAGCCCTGACTACATTTTAGGCAGCTTGAGTTTGATTGGTGGTTTGGATATAAGATGCCAAAGTTAGGAGGTGGGACTGCCTATCCTATGGCAGGGGTTATGCATTTGGTCATACCTCTGCAGTTACCCCGTGGTGGTGACCAAGGAATTGCAGGGAGCTCTGTCTACAAGGAGAAGTGGGGCTTTGTCTGAGTAGTCCATGAAGACTTGGATGATATGCTGCAGGCTCATTATATGTCAGACACATAGCACCATGAGTCTTCCCAGGGGCAGAGATAGTAATTAAAGTAGAAAATCCCACTCATCAGCAGGATAACACTGTTTGTGTAGCCTCAGTATTCTTGTCTAGTGCTAGCAGACTAACCAAAGGTCACCTATAAGGACAGACTCTAGTTCTAGGATGGCAAGGAAAGGTAAAAGACAGGTGTATGCAATATTGGGATAACTGCAGAGAGCACTATATGGGGTTACCCTTACCCTAGTTTAGAGATGAGTTGGGTACACCAGTGTATAGATATGCAATATAGATGAATATCTCTTAAGGTACAATCCCAATAACTTTAACAAAGTCCCAGAGTTGTAGCTCTACAAGGATGCCAGTCCAATTTCCAACCTACACAGTGGAAGTATTAATACATAAAACAATTTAACACAGACTACTAAACTAATGTGTATTAGGCAAACTGCAGTCTAAGGCTATTTGCCAAAGCAGCATACTAGGATATCTCAGTAAGTAAGCTTTGATGCCACAATGAGCAGACAAAGTGCAATACAATGCATTATATAGACAGGCTCTGATGCCACAGTAGGTAATAGGTATGAGGTGCAATACAACAAGCAAGCATGGTGCTAAAGATAGCAGAAAAAATATGCAATTAATTCCAACTGGTCTGAAGAACCATAACTCTGGACACATTGTCAAAGTAAAAGCAGTTTAGAAAGCTATATAAACAACAAAGTTACCAGTCTAAACAGAACCAATTACACAGCGATATTACCATTATATCACAAAGGCAGGCATGTAACAAAAGAAACAGTCTCTGACTGACACTAAAACTGTATGTTTTACTTTATCACAGTGTATTAAAGTAAACTACAGTACAACATGTCAAAGTATTACAATATTAGAGCTCATCGGCCACTTTAGGAAAGGTGGGGTTTTGCAGATGAAAAATAACACTACGTAGGCCATTCAATGACCACAACACAATGTAATATTTCAGTGGTTGCCCTCCTGGCACACCCAAAACTTAACAGTCCAGTGCAAAGAAAGCAGATACATTACAACAAAATGGGGTGTAGGAGTTAAATTATATTCAGTTGCCTTTAATGAAATAAGAGACTAATGGTTCTCTATGTGGATCTGTAGCAGCTTTACTCAAACTATCCAACTCAAACACAGGGCAGAAAGGTGACAAACTGTTTAATGCACCTCACAAGGTTGTGCACATCCCTGTGTAAGCAAGCCTAACCCAAGCTGGCCAATAGGAACTATGTGCAAACAAGTGTAAAGCTAGGCTAGTCGAACATTTGTAAAGTGCCTATTACGGATTATTAGGATGAGTGTGGCACATTGCAAAAGCACACAAATGCAAATATATAATGCAGTGCTCAACTTTGTTGTGCTTACTGACTATGCATGTTCATATGATTTAGTCTGGATCATGCTCAGTTAGGTTTCAGGATGAGAGAAACAAGACAGAAGTAAAGTATCTACCAAACTCTTTTAGTCATGATTTCCTATTCATACTTTCCTTTCATTCAAAGCCCCTAAGACTCCCCCTAGTTTAACCAACAAAAATGCATGGCCAAATGTCATCTCACAACTTTAATTGAAACTACATCTGTAAAAGAATCCAAAATAGACATTGCAATTGCTGAAATACAAAGGCAAGACCATCTCCCGTACAGCATTAAGATGACCTAGTAACTGTACTACATCTTTTGACCTGTGTCGTCAGTACATTGCTCAGTAAACATTTCCCAACAAGAAAGAAATGATTAAAAGAACAAAGTACCTCTGGTCTAATCTAATCTATAAAGAAACTTATGACAGACGGGGATAAGGTCAAAGTAAAAAACAAATACATAACACGTACAGGACTACCACTCCTTCCTCGCTATAAGGCACAACTGCATTCTTGCAACTAAGAAAACCAAATTGTACTTCTTCCACACAAAATTCCAAAACCCCATCATCCAGTCTAAGTGACTTGAGATGGCAATTCAGAAAGTAGCCTATTTCAGCAATAACTCTGACAGAATGGCCACTATAAACTTTCTGGAAGAGTTCAAGTCTGTAATAAGCACTCCAGTGAGGGCCTACACTAGTCAAGCTTTGTAAGCCCTCCAAAGTGATCTATATTACTTCATCAAAATAGCAGTTCAGTGAACTGCTGTTCAATGAACATAAAACAGCAAATGTTCACTTAAGTGAATGTTCAGATCCGCAAATGTCTTATATAGGGAAAGAAGTTACTTGGCCAACATTCCCAATGTAACACACACCACAATATATCAAGCCCACAGCCCCTACCACTTATATATACCAACTCCAAGATTGCACTACAGTGGGGAAAAGGGCATTTCCTCAGATGTGAGAAGATGTTTAATAATCAATGTGTTGATGACATGTATCAGAATGTTTATTCACAGTTTGTGTTAATAAAAATTGGTCGCAATGGCATATAGAATGTGTTTTTTTCTTGCCTTGATGTACTCAGAGAAATAAATTAGAAATTAATAATGTACTTTTATTGAGGAAATTTTATAATCATGTTCTCAGCAAGTATGTTTTTTTATATATGGGGATTTTGTATGTGGAAATTTTTATAATTCAATGGACACAAAATAATTTTATGATTGTTGTTTTTTATTTATGAGATTTATTTATGAGATTTGAGTGTTTATAATAATGCCATGTGATCAAACGTTGATTATAAATGGGTGTCCAGTATTTTTTTTTTGTTTGTTTCATTCTGTGAAAGTCTCACTGACATGTAAATTAAACTGTTGTTTGGGAATATATGAGACTGGTGTACCTTTATTTTAATTTTTTGGCTCTAAGTTTTATGTGTGTGCTAGTGTCAGTGGTCTTATTGCTCTTTGGTTATTATTAAATATAACACTACATCATGTACCGTTCTACTAATAGTCTTAAATTTAATTCCCAACTGATTTATGAAGTCACATTGTTCTAAAAATTAAACAGCAAAATTATGGTAGACTCCGTACTGCTCAAAAGTATGGATGACTTTTAGACTGGGTGCCACATGTATGCAAATTTGTGCAGCAAACACTACAGCAAAATGTAAATATGAATTGCCTCCTTTAGAAACTGTATTTTAATGCAAAATTTATTAAATATTACGTTTTTATTACTGTTTATAGAAACAGAGGAACAATACTAGTTAATCAGGGACAGGAACCATAATATGTATGGCTTTATTCACATAAAATTTCTTACCGTCCTTTACAAGCACTTAAGATTGCTCACCTTCAAAAATGAGCAAGGCTGCCATATATAGCCCTGATCAAAACTGAGCAGGGCTCTTCATAAAAACCCTGATATAAATTGATGCCTCCTCACTCAGTCATTAAGATTAGCATAAAGGTTGACAAAACAGTACTTTGCTTGACCTGTAATGGTAACTTAGAACATAGGCTGGGGATACATTGAGTTAGGAGCCTATCCCTCCAGTGAGTTTTCTTTATTTGCTGGTCCGTGTCTGTCAAGCCACTGATTTTGCAAAGGAAAATGAGGTCTAATAGAAGTGGTTCTTTCATGTCTTGAAAAGTGAGACATAGTTTATCTTGGAACAGCTGGTTGGCTACAGAGCATAAGGGGAGCCATACTAATCTATTGGTATAGTTGAAGGAGAAATTAATCATAGACACTAAACAGCCTATAATTGCAATGTACCTTGCAAAGGTAAAGGAAAACAGCTCTTGCACTTTATGAAAAAAGCACCTAAACAGGCATGTCCAAGGTTCAGCTTCCGGTGATTTCTCCTGTCCACCTGGTGAATCTCGGCATACTGGGGCAATGCAGCAACTGCCTCATGTACACAGACATCCCTCTCCTCCTACCACCCAACACTACAACCTGTGAGAAATGCACTTACATAGCCAAACTGGAAGCAAAGCTCTCTCCAGCCAAGATTGTGCTAGACAGTCAAGAGGAGAAGGTTAACACCTGCAGTACACCTCAAGCAACACATAGCCCTTCAAAACCCACACCATCAACACCCATACATAGCAACACTAACCCCATATATGCAGAGACCCTTAACATTAACCTGCCCAAGCAACAAGGACCTCCGAAGCTGAAACGCAAACAAACACCAGTCACATCCAAAGTGACACATAGCTCACAACACCAGTGTGCCACCCAACAGACCCTAAGGCAAGACAATGTACCCAACAATTTAGTCATAGGTGATTCTATAGTCAGGCACACTGATGTCCCACAAACCAGGCTGAGCAAGGAGAAAATTACAGTCAGCTGCCTGTCGGGTGCCAGAATCTGCCACATAACGCATGCACTCAAGTCACTCCACAACAAGTGCAAATATGACTCTGTCATTGTCCATGTTGGATTGAATGACTTGAGATGTACCTCCCTGGACTACATTAAAAGAGACATGGAAGAGTTCTCATTTCATGTGGCCCAGGCAGGTATGACCCCAACCCTGAGTAGCATCCTGCCTTTGCCCAGAATGATACAAGATTATAAGGACAAAATGATTGACTTCAACAATTGGCTAAGCTTCTGGGATCCAGTATCCATTTGCCTGGGAGGAAATGATCGACAAACCACGATGCTTTGCCAGAGATGGTCTGCACCTGTCAGCTCTGGGATTCAGGTTACTGGATAAAGTTCTTGCCACCCCAATAGTGCCTTTTTTAGGCAAGGTTCAAAGGACAAAACCACCACCATAACAGATACATGCATGCACAATCTGAAGGTAATGCAAAATGCACTCTCTCGAGGCACTCATAAAAATGGAGAACATCAATATCTGTGCAGTAACTGAGACCTGGTTCAAGACTCCAGAGAGCACCCCTGCAATACTAGGCTAAAACTCTTACTGCACGTTTTAGCCACCAAACCAAGACTGAAACACTAAAGGTGGAGGATTGTCCATATTCACCAAAGATATTTACACCTCTAGGCCAGTTGCCCAACACAATGCATCTGAAATTCTCCAGGTGCAAGTAACACTAGGTAAGACTGCAATACAAATTGTAGCTTGGTACAGATCCCCACCATGCCCCAAAATTCTCACTACACCTTTCTAAACATACTGGAAAATATTAAGATACAACCAAACACCCTAATACTGGGTGATTTCAACTACCCTGCCATTAAATGGGAAAACTAGTGGGGTACCAACACCTTTTCTCAATGGTTCTTGGAATTCATAAATTCTAACACCATGGGTCAACTAATCCATTGTCTAACCAGGGGCTCCAATCACCTAGACCTGGTCATTGCCAACATGGGAGATAGATGCTCCAAACCAGTGGTCACCCCCTTATTGTTCAGGTCTGACCATAAGGAAACCACCCTTGACATCCACATCGCATCCCCAAACCCCAGTAAGGAAACCTCCATAAAAAACTTCTCCAAAGCCAACGTCATGCTACTTAAGTCAGAAGTGATAAACTTCATGACACCAATGCAGACGGGAGCTGAAAGTTTGACTGCTGAATCCTACACTAAGGAACTGTATGAGCACATCCATTCATGCATGAATCATGCCAGCCCAAATAGAACCAAGACGCTCTCCTCCAAAAAAAAGGAAACCAATCTGGTGGTCCCCTGCCATAAACAAACTATACAACAGAAGGAAAAAACTGTTGCAGAAAAGAGGAAAATCCCAGGATGCAAAAAACTCCCTTAGCAGCCTCAGTAAGAAGTTGAGATCCCTCATAAAATCCTCCAAAGCTAGTTACAAAAATAAAATTGCCAAATATTCCAAAGACAATCACAAGGCATTCTATAGTTATGTCAAGAATCTAAATGAAAATGCTCAGATCTGCTCTTAGCTACAACAGAATGGCATTAAATATACTGATCCCAAGGATATTGCCAATATCGTGGCAGATCGATTTAGTGCCAAATTCACCCCCATCTCACACCCTAATGGGCCCATCTCAATAACAAAAGATTGCCAAATCCTGGTAATCATGACCACACAGGTAGAAACCGCGCTTTCCAAAGCTAAGAATACAGCATCCATGGCACCAGATGACATCCCGGGCTGTGTACTACATGAACTACAAAATGAAATGGCACCTCACCTAAGTATCATGTTTAATCATAGTCTCACCTCAGGCTTCATGCCCACTGAGTGGTGCAAAGCTACAGTTATCCCACTCCACAAGGGGGGATCCACATTGGATCCCAGAAACTACCATCCCATCAGTCCGATGAGCCTGATCTGCAAGGGCATGGAACGCATTATCATGGAACTTATAAACAAATACATTGGCAACCTTCAAACACTAGACCCCACCCAGTTTGGGTTCATGAAGGGCCGATCTTGTCTCCTAAACCTGATTGACTTCTTTGAATCAGTCTCCAGAGCTGTGGACGAAGGTAAGGCAGTCCACACAGCCTATCTGGACCTTGCCAAGGCGTTCAACACCATCCCCCACTCTGGAATCATAGATAAACTTACTAAGCTGGGCATAAATCCCTATGTCACTCAATGGGTTGCCAACTGGCTTACTGACAGAACACAGACTATAAAAGTAGCCGACTCCAAATCCAGCTCCAGACAAGTGACAAGTGGAATACCTCAGGGTTCAGTCCTGAGAACGCTCTTGTTTGGCATCTACTTCTCTGAAGTACAGGTCAACACTAAGGGACTCTGGCTAACAAAGTTCACAGATGACGGCAAACTGGGAGACATTATTGAATCCCCAAATTATGTGGATATTCTACAAAAGGGCCTTACAGAAACAGATGCTTGGTGCCAGAGCCATGGGCTCAAGCTTAATGCCAAGAAATGTATATTTATCCCCTTTGGGAAAAACCATGTACCCATGAATTATCACATAGGTGGCAGTACACTAAACACTGAAAATGTGATGAGAGACTTAGGGACACAGGTGAACATTGGTCTCACCTTCGATAACCACATCGCCACAACAGTCAGGAAATCCTTCTATGTGGCACACCTGATGACTCACGACTTTTCATCCAGAAAAAAGGAGGTCATTGTCCCACTGTACTCATCCGTCATTAGATCCATTATAGAGTACAACACCGCGTTTGGTATGTACCTCACAAGACATCTGCAACAGCTGGAAAGGCTGCAGAAATACCTCACTAAAAGAATCACAGGCCAGTATACAGCTCAGCAAGCTCCTGCCTGGTGCCCTGCAGAGTTCTACAGCAGCAGAGAGACAAAAGAGAGACTTTTGAGTGATTAAGTATCATTTTTCTGCATTTTCTTGCTGCTTTTAGCTAATTCCGCCTAAAACACCAATTTGCTAGTGTTTCTGTGATTTAAAAAGCTTGTTTTGCCTACATATTGTACATACTTTACTGCCTGCACTTTAACAAAGTCATTTTTTGTGTTTAAATTACCTGTTTAACTGTTGTAGGCTACACACTCAAGTGTGATAGCCATTTCTGTGCATTCAAAGTGTTTTTCTGATTGTTTCTGCTTTATTTTCTGAAAAAAACAAAAAACAATATATACTTGATTTCCCACTTTTCTAAGCTAGTATAGTCCAGTTTTCAGGTTAGTGCTGAATGCAAGGCTGTGTTACAGTTTTCTGTGTTTCCCCATACCTTACTTGGATAGAAGGAAGTTTCTCTGTTCACTGCGAGAGAGATTGCTTTGAGCAGCCTTTCTATCCCTGGAGGAGTGGTTTCAGCCCAGAAATTAGTAGTTTATTGGCCATTTTGGGCTAAGTTCTATCTCTTTCATTTCCCTACTATAAAACCCACATTTGTGAGGTTTTTGGCCTAGTATACAGCTCAGCAAGCTCCTGCCTGGCAGCAGGCACCAGGCAAGCTCCTGCCTGGTGCCCTGCAGAGTTCTGTAACAGCAGAGAGACAAAAGAGAGACTTTGGAGTGATTAAGTATCATTTTTCTGCATTTTCTTGCTGCCTTTAGCTAATTGTGCCTAAGATGCAGATTTTCTAGAGTTTTTGTGATTTAAAAAAGCTTGTTTCAGCTACATATTGTACTTATTTTACTGCCTGCACTTTAACAAAGTCATTTTTGTGTTTAAATTACCCGTTTAACTGTTGTAGTCTACACACTCAAGTGTGATAGCCATTTCTGTGCATTTAAAGTGTTTTTTTGATTGTATCTGCTTTATTTTCTGAAAAAAAAAAACACAAAAAATATATATACTTGTTTTCCTGCCTTTCTAAGCTAGTATAGTCCATTTTTCAGGACAGTGCTGAATTCAGGGCTGTGTTACAAGTTTCTGTGTTTGCCCATACCTTACTTGGATAGAAGAAAGTTTCTCTGTTCACTGTGAGAGAGGGAGCTTTGAGCAGCCTATCTGTCCCTGGAAGAGTGGTTTCAGCCCAGAAATTAGTAGTTTATTGGCCATTTTGGGCTAATTTTTATCTCTTTCATTTCCCTGTAATAAAACCTGCATTTGCGCGGTTTTGCGCACCAGGCAACGCCGGTTAGCTAGGGTATAACTATTCCCGGCTCCACAAAGTCTACTGTTCAATTTTTCTCTTGGAACTAGACAAACTTTCAACTTAAGCACTCAAACCATTCACTTCTCATCCCGACACTTGCTCAAAATTCATAGCAAGCACTAATAAACCTTAGCACTAGCCCCCCCTATACTGTAGAGAAGGACAAGGCTCTCTATTCGACATTACCAGCCAATCAGTAAAACAGTTCACTGTACCTATCCAGGCATGTCCAAAGGGCAGTTTCAGGTGTATTCTCAGTCCAACTGGTGAATCTGGGTATTTTGAGGCAATGTTACAATCGCCTCATGTACACAGACAACCCACTCCTCCTTCCACCAAACACTAATACATGTGAGAGATGCAATTATATAGCCAAACTGGAGGCTAAGGTCTCTCAACCCAAGACTGGACCAGGCAGTCAAGAGGAGAAGGGAATTACTTGCATCACACCACCAGTCTCACATAGACCTATGAAACCAGCACTGGCAATAAACACACATAAATACACGAAAACTTACTCGGAGGCTCTAAATAAAAATCTGCAAAAGCAACAGAGACCTCCAAAGCAGACATCCAAGCAATCTCCACCCGCCAACACAAACCATGAAACACATACTTCACAAAACCAGTGTGCCATGCAATCACAGCCCTTAAGGCAAAATAACATACCCAGCACACTAGTAATAAGTGATTCTATAGTCAGGCACACTGACGTCCCACTCACTAGGCTGAACAAGGAGAAGGTTACTGTTAGCTGCCTGTCGGGTGCCAGGATCCGCCACATAACACAAGCACTCAGGTCACTCCAAAACAAGTACAAATACGACTCTGTCATGTCCATGTTGGTGTGAATGACCTGAGCTGTACCTCCCTGGACTACATGAAAAGAGACATGGAAGAGCTCTCTGATCATGTAGCCCAGGCCGGTATGACCCTGACCCCGAGTAGCATCCTGCTCTCACCAAGAATGATACCACAGTATAGAGAAAAAATTATCAATTTCAACAATTGGCTAAGCTTCTGGTGTCATTCAAAGGAGATCCAGTGTCTGTCAGCCTGGGATGACATGCTCGACAAGCCATGCTGCTTCGCTAGAGACGGCTTGCACCTGTCACCCTTAGGCTTTTGAGTACTAGCCAAGGCTATTTCCACCCCTATAGTGCCTTTTTTAGGCAAGGCTAAAAAGACAAACCCACTGCCGTAAATAGTGCAAGTAACAAAAAACTGCGGGTAATGCTACTCAATGCCAGAAGTCTAAACCTCAAAATGCATGCACTCGAGGCACTCCTCAGTATGGAGAAAATCGATATATGTGCAATAACAGAAACCTGGTTTAGGGCTCCAGAGAGCACCCCAGCACTACCAGGCTACAGCTCATACCATACATTTCAGCCACAAAACCCGGACCGAAATACAAAAGGTGGGGGAGTATCCATATTCATCAAGGATACCCACACCTCCAGGTTAGTGGCACAGCACAATGCTTCAGAGATCATCCACGTGCAACTAACAACAGGCAAAACTGCTATTCAAATTATAGCTTGCTACAAATCACCCACCATGTCCCAGGAACCCCACTCCACATTCCTGGAAACACTGGGAAGCATAAAGGTCCTAACAAACACCTTGATATTGGGTGATTTCAATTACCCAAACATTAAATGGGAGAACAACTCAAGTACAAACTCCCTTGCCAGACATTTCCTAGAATTTATAAACTCAAATGCCCTGGATCAACTGGTTAATGCCCCCATCATAGGTGACAACATATTGGACCTGATCATCACCAACATGGGTGACCGGTGTTCCACACTGGACATCAACCCCTCTTTGGTTAGATCTGACCATAAACTAATCACTCTGAGTATCCACATTCCGCCACCACCCCCAGTCAAATAAACCACCATGAAAAACTTTTCAAAAGCAAACTTCACATTACTTAAGACCGAGGTGGGAAGTTTCAAAGCCCCCATGCTAAAGGATAACGCTGTCCAAGCTGCAAAACCCTTTACTAATGCACTCTATGGGCACCTACAAGAATGCATGGATTGTGATATTTCAAACAAAACCAAGACTCACTCCTCCAAGAAAGGAAACCAGTCCAGTCTGGTGGACCCTTGCCATAAACAAGCTATACAATAGAAGGAGGAAACTAGTACAGAAAAGCGTAAAATCCCAAGAAGGGAAGACATCCATGATCAGTATCAGCAAGAAACTACATTCCCTCATTAAATCATCCAAGCCTAGCTTCGAAAGAAAAATTGCCATGGACTCCAAAGTTAACCCCAAGGCATTCTTTAGCTATGTCAAGAATCTAAGTGGCAATTCTCAGATCTGCTCAGAGTTAGTACGGAATGGCACAAAATACACTGAACCGACCGATATAGCCAAAATTCTGGCAGACAGGCTCAGTTTAAACTTCATCCCCCTCTCACCTCCAAAAGGGTCCATAACTATTCCAGAAGAATGTAGTGCCCCTGAAATCACAGACACTCAGGTTAAAACAGCCCTCTCCAAAGCCAAAAACACAGCATCAATGGGACTGGACTGTGTCTCAGGCTGTGTCCTACACAAGCTCAAAGATGAACTAACCCCTCACCTAAACACACTGTTTAAACTCAGCCTCTCCACAGGCTATGTGCCCACAGAGTGGTGCACAGCAATGGTTATTCCACTCCACAAATGTGGAGCCACAATGGACCCCCGGAACTATCACCCTATAAGCCTGACTAGCATGGTCTGCAAAGCTATTGAGCACATCATCATGGATCTCATTAACAGAGACATTGAGAACCTCCAAACACTGGATCCTACCCAGTTTGACTTAGTTAAGGGCAGATCATGCCTCCTAAACCTGGTGGACTTTTTTGAGACAGTTACCAAGGTTATATACAAGGGAAAGGTAGTCCACACAGCCTACCTAGACCTCGAAAAGGCCTTCAACACCATTCCCCACTCAGGTATTATAGACAAGCTCACCATCTTGAACATAAACCCCTACATCATGAGATGGGTTGCCAACTGGCTCAAGGACAGAACCCACATGATAAGAGTTGCAGGAGCTAGGTCTGACTCTAAACCGGTTACAAGTGGCATTCCCCAGGGCTCAGTCTTAGGACCCCTCCTGTTTGGCATATAATTCTCAGAGGTACAGGCAAACACAGGAGGACTATGGCTGATAAAGTTAGCAGACAACTGCAAACTAGGGGCTATAATTGACTCTCTGGCTGACACACACATCCTCCAAAAGGGTCTCACTGAGACAGACACCTGGTGTCAAAAACCATGGCCTCAAGTTAAATGCCAAAAAGTGCATAGTCATCCCCTTTGGAAAAAATAAAGTACCCACAAACTATCACATAGATGGTAGCCCCCTAAATACAGAAGACGTAATAAGGGATCTGGGGACCCAAGTAGATTGTATCCTCTCCTTTGATAATCACATTGCCAAAGTGGTTAGAAAATCCTTCTATATGGCCCACCTAATCACAAAAGGGTTTGCATCCAGATCGAAAGAGGTCATTGGGCCCCTCTAAGCATCAATCATCAGACCCATCATAGAGTGCAATGTACCTTACAATACACCTGCAACAACTGGAAAGACCACAGAAGTACCTCACCAAGAGGATCACTGGCCTCAAGCAGATGCCCTATGCAGCTCAGCTGAAGAAACTCCAGCTGTACATGGTTGCATACCGCCTACTCAGAGGTGATCTCTGCCTGACATACAAGGCCATGTCCAACCCAGAATTGATGGACATGCTTCACCTAAAGAAAACCATATCCCCTCGAGCCACATGCTCCAGGGATCTAAACCTCACCACAATAATAAATAGGACATGCTGCTGGAATAGATTCCTGTCCCAGAGACTTCCCATGCTCTGGAACAAGATTCTAATCTACATTAGGCAGAGCTTCTCACTAACCCTCTTCAAGAGAAACCTTGATGAGTGGATGGGAAACAGAAAGTTTACCTGAGGGATCACTTCAATGGCTCTGCTGGACAGAGGCACAGGAAACTAATCTAAGGGGGCTGCGAAAGCCAACACATTCCGGCTAGGCTTATAAATGCCATTGGGTAGATAGCCTAGTACCTATGAACCTATAAATCAGATGCCCTATGCTGACCGTCTAAAAAAAACTCTGTGGCATATCATCTACTCAGAGGCAATCTTTGCTTAACATACAAGGCCATGTCAAACCCTGAGCTGTTGGACATGCTGCACCTAAAGAAATCCCAATCCCTCAAAGACACACACTCCAGGGATCTAAACCTTGCCATCACAATGAACAAAACATGCTGGAGGGATAGGTTCCTGACCCAGAGACTCTACATACTCTGGAATAGACTGCCCATACATGTCAAGCAGGAGTGCCTACTTGTCCCTCTTCAAAAGGAACCTTGACGATTGGATGAGAGGTAGGAAATTCGCCCCAGAGACCATGTCAGTCAACCTGCTAGACAGGGGTCCAGGGAAGTAAATATTGTGGAAAGAAATATCTGGGGAATTGTTTGGCTAGGCTTGTATAGGCCCTAGGGCCGATATCCTATTACCAACCTATGAACCTATGAACCTATTTAGGGCATTTAATTTTCTTGTTTAAAAATAACTGAGGCCTTACCAGGTGATCAATAGGATTGGATTTGTACACACCAAGGGTGACATTTTATTTGATGATGTTCTGATACAAGAAGAGTACAGTGGAAGGGTAAATTCTTTGTATCTTGTAGATATTCCCTTAAAAATGAACTAGGCAAGCTAGAGGAGTATCCTGGTGGAAATATAATCATCATATGAAAGAAAGTTGTCTACATAAGTACCCAGGTTTCTTATGACCGTATCTGTCTGAAGAAAAGCATCACTTGTAACAAACAAGGTAGAAGCACTGTTACTATGCTGCACTCTTTTGTATTTAGTTTGAGACCAGTTTTTAGTGCACCAGGTTTAGTCATGTTCCAGCTCTTGATGGAGCAATTCTGTATCCGTGGCTCAGTGGATAAATGCATAACTTCTGGTCATCAGCAGCCTTGGTCAACCCCACTTCTGGATATTGACTTGGCTTGGATTTCTGTAAAATAAAATAAATGCTAATCAGGAGAAGGCCCAACACTGATCTCTGAGGTGCCTCACCAGTTAGAATTCCATGTTCAAAGAGGGTATGTGCAACCTTTACAACATGTGTTCTGCTGGGCAGTCATTTAGCAATCCAACAGGCAATGCTGGGATTTATATCAAGCTTTGTCTGATTTTTTTGACCAAATGAGTTTATGCAGCATGCTTAGAGTGACCACTCTCTACAGTCTCTGTGACATTTTCAAAAACATTAATTTGCCTCTGGAGACAAGACTTGTCCTTCGCAAAACCAAACTGAGCTTGGCCTAGATCAGTTAAGTTAGTTATATCTGCATAAAATGAGTTTGACTGTGATACAATCCATGGCATTGCATATAAGGTTGGTGGAGCACATACCATGGGCCTATAATTACCTGAGTCTGTAGAGGAACCAACCTTGTATAAGGGAGTCACAATCACTGGTGTCCAGACATCAGGCATAAATCCTGCGAAAAGGCTGCGATTCAACAGTTTTATTAGAAGCTGAATAGTGTATATTTGACACTGATGAGAATATAGTCTGGTATATTATTTCATTCTATAGAAGTATTATTTTAACTTTTAACAGGTATTATAAGACTTGTTCTGAGGTGATTGCAGGGGGAAACTAACAGATACTGTGGGCAACAATGTGGGTAGATGGATTAAAGTTAGCAATAAATTTGTCTAGTAGTATATTAACTATATCCTCTGGATGGGAATGCATGATATGATTATAGGTGAGCTCAGTACATTGTTTGACAGTACTCCTTAATTTTCTGACATGAATGAAGAAAGATTTGCTGTTTCCTTTGGTATTGTTTCAGTTATATTTGTTTAACCTGGTGTAAGCTCTGAAATAAAACTTCTGGATATTGATGTAATCCTAATACTGGAATGTACCACGTTGAACAAGTATGTGTTTAATATTATCTCTATAATTCTGTAATAAAGGATCACTGACATTGCTGTCATTCTCATGGTGTAATGTAACATATTATAAAAATTTGTGATTAAGCATCCACATTGTGGTCAAAAAGGGTCCTAGGACTAGTTGCAAACAAACAGAAAAGCAAAGTGAGAACCAGAGAAAACAGATATGAAACCAACTGACAATGAAAACCTGTTGCAGACTACACAAACAACAACAGGATTATTTCTCCAATTTATTGAATTAAAAGTTTAGTGGTTTCTTTCTGTATAATTCCCAGAATTGTATTGAATGATCATTTGAGAGATTCTAGTGGCTGACTTATATCAGGCTATCTTAAAACTATTGTATTTATTTGTGATTTCAGCTTGTGGAGTTAGTTCTGATAAAGTTCCTAGAATTATAGAGAATGAAAGTACTCAACTTTTAATTCAATAAATTGAAGAAACAATCCTGTCATTGTCCGTGTGCTCTGCAGCAAGTCCTAGGACCAGTTCAGACTCAGTAGCCAAAGAATGAATGAATGAAGGAATGAATGAATGAAGGAATGAATGCTATAACACAGTTTATGAGGAGAAGTGTATGAATAAATCTTATAACACAGTTTATGAGGAGAAGTGTATGAATAAATATAACACAGTTTATGAGGAGAAGCATACTTCCTTTTATGCATTTTCTGCATCTTATAATTCAAGGCAATTTATAATGTGTCGTGATGTTGTCAAGGAGTTGCTAGGAAGAGCTAATCCATAACTCAACCAATGGCTATTGTGCTTAAGTAGTATGTACTATGCTACATTTTTAATAAATGTCATTCCCAAAAAAAAAAAACTAATTGTGGCATTTATATAGTTTATTCTGATTACTTTTTTCCTAGGTGGGGGAGTGAGGGCAGGGTCAGGGTTAGCCATCTCTTGTTAACAGTAGTATAGATTTTAAGAACAACTGAAGAAGGATGGTATTAGATCTGGAACAACTGCTGCCTAGATATTGAGAATGTGTTTATGGGACAGAGGTTAGAAAATGCAGAGTACTTTGTGTTCAGTTCCATTTATCAATGTTGTAATAATGACAGCATGTACTGACAGCTGAAGTTTAGAGTTAAGTGGCAAGGCATGCTTAATCGCTCTCTACATCCTTGCATCCAGTGTGCTTCCTTGTATAAAGTCAGTGCTCCATGAACAGTTTGAAATGACTTGAAGAAGAGTAGGGTGAATACTGCATTACATATGATGGATATGTATGAGATGTGGTAAACATAATGAGGTACTAGTGAGAGTAGAAACTGCTGTTCGATTTACTCATATTTGTCATATGATTGTGTGTGAGTGACACTTCTTGGCACTATGTTTTAGAAACTGATATGGAATAAGGGAGGGTAAGGGCCCCATGTAAGTCTTGTTTCATACCACATACTGATTTACATTGCTAGTCACTAATATGCACAGGAAAGAATGATATATCACTTAGTAAAGATGTTACACATGCCACAAATCGGTGCTCTGCTGTACTACTCACCACAAACATTTCTTTCCAAAAATAATGCCTTTTAATGCAGTTCTAGCAGCGTACCACAAAGAGCAATGTGGGAGTGGAACCATACTATCCCAAACAACATTTTTAAGCTTTATTTCGTTAATGCTGAAAAAAAAACTTGCTAAATTGTGAATTGCTTTAAAAGTTAAAGTGGGCTAAATTCAAATTGGAGCATCATAGTCTGTAGCTGCAGAATTTGTTGTTAACAATGTATTAAGGGGCAATGCCAAATAGCACATTTACAGTCTGCAAACATAATGCAAAGGCATTTGTTCTAGGAATATGTTGCCACATCCAAAGTAATATCCAAAATAGTTACCTGTTCTATGTCCATGTGCATCTGGAGTGGATCTAGGACTATTGAATAAAAGTTCAATAGTCCAAATCCAAAATAACTGAATGCACTTTAATGAAAACACTTTCACCAAAAAAACGCTTTAGTTAAAGTGCGTTAGAAAAAAAAACACTAAATCTTCTTTTATGCAAGAGGCGAAGACCCATGCACCCCCATGTGAGGGGCTGTGCCTCCACCCCCCCTACTTATATATTCTCAATCTGAGGTTACACTACAGTGGGGAAAAGGGAATTTTCCCTTTAACCACACCGTAGTGCGACCAGCACAATGAGCATACTTATCCGAAAGTGTTGCTTCAGTAAACAGCACTTTTGGTTAAGTATGTTCGGTGATTTCTGCTTCGGCAGAAAGTGCCGTCGGGGATCTGTATGGATCCCAGATATATATATATATATATATATATATATATATATATATATATATATATATATATACAAACATGATATATAATTTTAGAATCAACTTCTCCTGGTCTTCTTTTTTACTTAACACTTTACCTTATGAAATGATAACCTTGGAATTCTGTGATGTATAACATATTCAGATGGGTCATAAACAGATCCACTGTAGGCATTCCTCTAAGATGCTCAAAACAAATCAGGCATTTCTCTTTTGAGACAACTACCAGACATGCCATTTTCCTGGAATATGATCTGCTATAAAGTATCGGATTATTCTCTGACCTATTTGTTGCTTCTCTGCAAACCTGATAGACTATGTCACTTGCTGTTTGTGGATGCAACAAATTAGTCTTGTTCCATCAGTGGGCTCAACCGGTTTGTTCTGTAATTCTTACAAACCCATTATAGTGCCAGTGTAGTTGTTGTTCCATCCAATAACATTTTTTCTTGGATAATCTAACAAGACAAAGTATCAGACTGGAGAATAGCACGTGTCTACATGCTCTGTAGCAGAAGTACAATCTTGATGCGCAGTCTTTGACAGTTAAAATTATGTTTGACTAAAAAAATTACAAACTCCCAAAATCACTATTATATCTTTTAACTTTTATTTGCTGGGTGGCTTAATGTCTCCACCCCTCCTCCCCCAGCTTGGGGTGATCCCTACTGACCCCTAGCACAGCCTGTGGTGATGTACCTCCACACTCCTGACCTCTACCCCAGCCTGGGGTGATGTGCCACCATACTTCTCACCCTTACCCCAGTCTGGGATGATGCACCTCCATAGTCCTGATCCTTACCTCACGTTGAAGTGATGTACCTCCATTCTCCTGCTGTTTATAACCTGCTGCTTATATATCCTAACTCTGAAACTGCATTACATCAGAGAAGGAGAACTACTTCATGTTCTGCAATGTCAGTATTGATATATATGTGTGTGTGTGTGTGTGTGTGTGTGTGTGTGTGTGTGTGTGTGTGTGTGTGTGTGTGTGTGTGTGTGTGTGTGTGTGTGTGTGTATATATATATATATATATATATACACACACACACACACACACACACACACACACACATATATATATATATGGCTCTACTAGACTTCACTGAAAGCTCATTTCACTGAAACTCATTTGACTGAGCACACTTGACTGAAATCTCACTTCACTGAAAACTCATTTGACTGAAACTTATTTTGTATATATATATATATATATATATATATATATATATATATATATATATGGGTCGACAGTTCATTTGATTGACACTCATTTGGTCGACAGTTCATTTGGTCGACAAGCAGATTTGCCCCCTTCCCCAATGTTGTGCAACCCTGGAGTTGATATATATAGTTAGGGGGGGTGTGGGGGGCACAGCCCTTCACATTGATGGGTGTGGGGGGCAAAGCCCCCCACCTAAAATGCCTGTCGACCAAATGAACTGTCGACCAAATGAGTGTCAATCAAATGAACTGTCGACCAAGTCATATAGACCCAGATATATATATATATATATATATATATATATATATATATATATATATGGATTCACTTTATAATCTCAAAAGACTGAAATATCAAATTTCTCTCGAGACTATAAAGCTGAAAATTCAAAATACCGAAACCCCAAAAGCGCGAAATTCAAAATCACGACTTCTAAATACACCCTTCACCACACAAACACACATACACCTTCCTCCCCACACTACAACAAACAAACAAAACACACACAAACATACCCCCGCTACTTGTATATACTAACTCCGAGATTGCACTAAATAGACAAAGACACTAAACCCACCACTACACACTCTACATTCCCCTCCCACAAACACACATCACATATGCACAAACACCACCATTCTCAGCACTTACACACTCACACTTTTACGTACATACCATGACCTACACCTACAACATCCCAACACACTAACATGCACTAAAATCCCTACCCAAAACCCTTAAAAAGTAAACACTTACCTGAATCTCCAGCTATCCATTAACGCAGCGCATCACCGCAACTGCTGATTCCACATTTCCAGATTCAGTTGTGTGGACTTTAACGCAACTGGGCTATCAATATTTTAGTCTCGAGATACTGAAATCAGAAATTTCATTATTTTGAGATAGTGAAGTACATATATATATATATATATATATATATATATATATATATATATATATATAAAATTATTTATGCTAAAACAAACAATAATTATTTTTCTTTCTTTCTTACAAAACTGATTCAGTGCTGTTTGGAACCACTCAATCATGCCAAAGCTGTAAGTTACAACAGGAAGAGAACACTGATTTATAGCTTGTACTTTATTCCAAGAAGTCTAGGCATTTTTTTTCAGTATTAGCTTTAGTTTTCTGACATACTGTTTCCTAAGCTTCATTCTCATTTGCTCATGTTTGATTGCAAACCCTTCATCTATTCCCATATATTTATATGCACCCGTTGAAGTTCCTTAATATCACATTCCTGTCGAAGGATGACATTTTCTTGTTACTGCAGCTTTCCTGTGAAAATATTACTTTTGTACCTTTATCAAGAACAGTTTCTGCTTTTACGCATTTATCAAGACCACATCATTCTTATATCATCTGAGAATATTTTAAAAATTGTAGTTGTGCTTTCAGATCCTTATTTCATAAACTATAAAACTTTAGATCACCAATGTAGTTAAATTGGCTTTTATCAAATTTACTTTCTGGAGGTTAAACTGTAACCATAGCCTTGTTTATTAAGAAATAACTTTATGGGTTAAGGGCAAGACAAACCAGCAGTGGCAACAAGCAATCACCCTAGACTATCACTCTTTGAATTTGCATCCCTGAGAAAATACTTAGCCATTGCCATGATTCAGCTTCTAAAACATTTTGCCACTGTTTCATAGTCATCAAAGTCATCAAAGTGTAACTGATCAATGTAGATTGCATCTTGCACATCTGTTAGAATTTCATAGTGAACGAGAGATGACAGAAATAATTATGATACAGCTTTCAAAACTGTAAAACACTTAGCACTTGTACTGTTATCTGTAGTACATGGGAGCAGGTAAAGCTACATACACTGCAAAGAATTATAGTTGCGTGTCTCCAATCATAATGCAGTAGTTGTATGATCTTGACATGGATATCAAGAGTTACCTATTGATTTTCTTTCTTAACGCAAATTTTTTGACAGGCATGTCACACAGCATCTCCATTATGATCAGAGAGATGCAATCATAATTCTTTGAAATGCATGGAATAAACTTGTTATTTGGTATGTTCACCAATATGTGAATATGTGTATGGATCACATCTTAGACTTTAATATATATGATGTCTGCCATGGATAAATACATTGTGAAGCTAAACCAAGATTCCTTGAGCTATTGGATAATTAAGTACAACAATATCATGCAAAGGAGCAAAAGATTATTCAAACCTTTTACTGTCTTACAAAGCCTCAAAAGAAGATTTCTGACTTTCTTGGCTATCCTGCAATCAGTAGATGTAATGGTTATCTAGAAAAACATGAGTATCATTAGTAACAAATATCTAATGAAATTTTAATTAAACATGAGTCTTACATCAGCAGCACTATATATTTGCTATGTAATCTACATTTTTATTTCTTCTGAACACTTTTTTGAGTTTCCATTCATGTAAAATATTTGCTTAACATTATATTCTTTATCTTGAAGACCTTTGTTCTTTTTTAAGGTATGATCCCTCTTCTCTGAAATGGTGTGGTTTTGTTCAAATCATGACACTTTTATATTTAACTAGCAAATATATTGACAGAGAATCAGTCCAGCAATTCATTCCAGCTTCGTATTATGAAAACTTTACAGTGAGTTTCTATAAATGTGAGTAGTATGGTCAGTTTTTTTGACACAATGTTTTTATTAACAATATATAGATGATTTTAAACCGATTTGATTGAGGATATACAAAACCTCCAAGAATTTTATGTCCAAATGTGTTATAATCATTTTTGATCTGAGTTCAGTCACTGTGTGCACCATGAAAGCATTAATTATCTAAATTCAACTTTTATTTGTAACAGTATCATTCTGTTTCTAATTTTAATTCCAAAACAGCCTTTTATGGAACCAGTTGTTATAGGAACATAGGATCATAGGAGGTTACTATGCTGTCGAACAGGAGATCATTTTAAGCCTAGCCATTTCATACCAATATAATACAATAGAAATGCTAGTCTGTACCCAAGATTGCATTTACTGATGACTACCCATGTTCAGGAGGTTTATGGGTTCTGTCCCTGGTAAGAATTTACAGTGCCCCATCCACTCGTTCAGGTTCCTCTTGAACAGTGCCATAGAGGTGTTCTGTTTTACAAGGTTTGGCAGCCTGTTCCAAAGATGTGGCAGTTGTTGGGAGATAAAACTCTCCCCCAGCATGTCCTATTTAAGTTGCATGCCATATTTAGATCTCTGGATGAGATAGCCCTATTCCTGTTTGATTTAAGGGTATGCAGCAAGTTCATTAAGTTTGGGTCTTGGATTGATCTGTAGGCCAGGCATAAGTGTCCCTTAAGAAGTCAATACAATATGGAGTATAGTGACAGGGACTTTAGTCAATCTGTGTAAGGCACATGCTGGAGCCCTTTGATCTTCTTTGTTAGAAACCTCTGAGGTCTCTCTAATTGCTGCAGGTGCTTAGTATGGTACATTCTAAACAGGGCATTTTACCCAATTATGGTCTTGATAAATGCCGAGTCTAGGGGGGGCTATAACTTCTTTTGCTCTCTAGGTGATGCCTTTAGTAATTGAGTGCGCTAAGTAGAAAATGTTCCTTACTACTGTATTGCTGTCATTACTTCCCAGTGGAGAGTTATTTAGGGCTAGTCATGCCTGTAATAGTGGAGTAGATTTATTAGACACACTGCCTATGACCTAGTAAATATTTTATAAAAGGGGGTATGGCATTCAGCTTTGTTATTTACCATTAAAGACTCTTTAAGCAGATCTATAAGTGATATTCTGTTTGGCAAAGGTATTTAATTAGCTAAATGTATGTGCACATATCCTAACTTTATTTTGTCAATGTATGTAACATTTGTATGAGGAATGTCATGGAGTCATTAAAATAATAACTTTTTATGTAAAGATAATTACATATAATACAATAAAATGACATTAGAATTGAAAAACATGCATGCTGATTGGACAAACAAATCAACATGCAGCTCATAAAGTGAGCCATGCCAAGAAGAAGAAGTTCTGTTGCTTTAATTTCTCTATGCTGCTAACGGATAAGTTAAAATGCAAAAAAGTAAACTTTCTGGACAAATAAATAGCTCCACAGAGCAGAATAATACACTGTATTAAAATACATAAAACTAACTCTCACAGATTTGATGACAGGAGCACCCCTACAAGCAGCTTTGCTGAATAACTTACTACCCCAACCTCCCGAATCAGACATTCTTTAGTGACTTCAGTCCATTATTTTATGCCTGAAATAAAACCACACCTTTTGTAAAGAACAGACCAAAAATATGAAACAAACATTTCTGCACTCCGATAAAATCTATGCAGATCCTATACTACATGCAGCATCTGGGTCTATATCATAAGATCAACATCCGAAAATGTCGACTCACCTTTCGTAGACACAGAAATGTCGAACTCCCTGTTTGTCAAATGGCCAAGTCACCGATTTCTTTTCAAGGGAAAGAAATTGGTTAGCCGTTCTGTTACACCTGCCCTTTCCCTGACTGTAGTGCGGTCTCAGAGTTAGAATATTTATTTGGGGGGTGTGGGGGCACAGCCCCCCATGGTGGAGGTGTGTGGTGGGCAAAGCCCCCCACTTAAATATGTTTGTTTTTATGTGGTGTTGTTTGTTGGTCTTCCAATTTCTTTCCCTTGGAAAGAAATCAGTGATTTGGCCATTTGAGAAACTTGGATTTCAACATTTCCATGTCGACAAAAGGTGAGTCGACATTTTCGGATGTCGATCTTATGATATAGATCCCATCATCTAGATTCTCCACAAAAAAGATACCATAGGAAATGCAAAAAAAAAAAAAAAAAAAAAGCAGAGACAGCAGTTGCGTGTAGAACATGCACAGTATTTATCTTTAATACCTCCAGACTACAGATGCAGTCAGAAGACTATTAAACTTCATGCACACTATAACACTATTTTAAAAAAAGGTAAGTTTTTTTCTAAAATGCTGTAGTTGTATACAGCAAAAATCCCGTTCTGTGCATGGGTAATATAGGCTTTACTCACAGTTTGTTTCAGTTAATCATCTGGGATTCACCTGTATGATCAAACTTTACCAACTATGGGTAGATCCTGCTTTACCTACACTCTGTCATGGATTATTGCTAAAAAGTAGACTATATTCCTAAATAGTTTATTCCTTCTTATTCAAAAAAAATCTTGATATCAGTGACATTTTTACCTGTGGTAAGTATATACAATTAGGTCATAACTACAAAGAGTGTTACTTCCAATTATCCGTGTTCATTGCGATACATGGTGTTACTTGTCAAAATCAGATTATTGAACTCATAAAACCTGGCATTTAATTTTGCATCAAAAATACAGACAGAATAGAAAAAACATACATAGAGTCATATTAGGTGTAAGAAGTTTTATTTTTCATTCTAATAGCCTTCAAACTAATCTGATACAACTTGAACTAAACTGGAAAGATGCTGTGCATTTGACTAATTAATTATTGCAAGGTTCTTGGCAGAGTTCTCAGTTATCCTTGGGTGGAATTCAATAAACCTTACGTGGAGTGAGTCTCTATGCAGGAATAGTGTTGTGGGCTGAACATGGAACATGGCCGCCGTGCGATCCAGGAAACAGGGCTGGGGGTGTGCATGAGTGTGCGGACACCATGTGGATGCAGAGGTGCCTGGGAATGCAAATCACCTCATAAGCTGGTGAAAACCATGCAAATAAGGTGAGTTTGTGATTCAGCAATTAGAAAGGCACCTGTGTAGGTGCTGTGTCAGTGTTGGAAATATACGCTGTTAGAAACCATGTACCAGACTGTAAAAGTTAAATAGGAGCTGAAAAAGCCCAAAAAAGGGTGGACAATGCACAGTAAGCCTGCAAATGACCAAAACATAGCCAGTAATTCCAAAAAGTAATGTAATGTAATAAAAATATAAATATTATTTAGTATTTATATATATATATATATATATATATATATATATATATATATATGTATATGTTCATAGGTAAGTACTAGGCTATCTGCCTGAAGGCATTTATAAGCCTAGCCGGAATGTGTTGGCTTTTGCCGCCCCCTTAGATTAGTTCCCTGTGCCTCTGTCCAGCAGAGCCATTGAAGTGATCCCTGGGGTAAACTTTCTGTTTCCCATCCACTCATCAAAGTTTCTCTTGAAGAGGGTTAGCGAGTAGCTCTGCCTAATGTAGATTGGAGGCTTGTTGCAGAGCATGGGAAGTCTCTGGGACAGGAATCTATCCCTCCAGCATGTTCTATTTATTGTTGTGGTAAGATTTAGATCCCTAGAGCATATGGCTCAAGGAGATATGGTTTTCTTTAGGTGGAGCATGTCCATCAATTCTGGGTTGGACATGGCCTTGTATGTCAGGCAGAGATCACCTCTGAGTAGGCGGTATGCAACGGAATCCAGCTGGAGTTTCTTTAGTCGAGCTGCATAGGGCATCTGTTTGAGGCCAGTGATCCTCTTGATGAGGTACTTCTGTGGACTTTCCAGTTGTTGCAGGTGTCTTGTAATGTACATCCCAAATGAGGCATTGTACTCTATGATGGGTCTGATGAGTGATGCATAGAGGGGCCCAATGACCTCTTTCAATCTGGATGCAAACCCTTTTGTGATTAGGTGGGCCACATAAAAGGATTTTCTAACCACTTTGGCAATGTGACTATCAAAGCAGAGGTTACTATCTACTTGGGTCCCCAGATCCTTTTTACGTCTTCCGTATTTAGGGGGCTACCACCTATGTGGTAGTTTGTGGGTGCTTTGTTTTTTCCAAAGGGGATGACTATGCACTTTTTGGCATTTAGCTTGAGGCCATGGTTTTGACATCAGGTATCTGTCTCAGTGAGACCCTTTTGGAGGATGTCTGTGTCAGCCGGAGAGTCAATTATAGCCCCTAGTTTGCAGTCGTCTGCAAACTTGGTCAGCCATAGTCCTCCTGTGCTTGCCTGTACCTCTGAGACATATATGCCAAAGAGGAGGAGGAGGGGTCCTAGGACTAAGCCCTGGGGAATGCCACTTGTAACCTGTTTAGATTCAGACCTAGCTCCCACAACTCTTACCATGTGGGTTCTGTCCGTGAGCCATTTGGTAACCCATCTCATGACGTAGGGGATTATGTTCAGGCTGGTGAGCTTTTCTATAATACCTGAGTGGGGAATGGTGTCAAAGGCCTTTGCGAGGTCTCGGTTGGCTGTGTGGACCACCTTTCCCTCATCTATAGCTTTGGTAACTGTGTCAAAGAAGTCCACCAGATTTAGGAGACATGATCTGCCCTTAACAAAGCTGAACTGGGTAGGGTCCAGTGTTTGGAGGTTTCCAATGTCTCTGTTAATGAGATCCATGATGATGTGCTTCATAGCTTTGCAGACCAAGCTAGTCAGGCTTATAGGGTGATAGTTCCTAAGGTGCATTGTGGCTCCACCTTAGTGGAGTGGAATAACTGTTGCTGTGTGCCACTCTGTGGGCACGTAGCCTGTGGAGAGGATGAGTTTAAACAGTGTGTTTAGGTGTGGGGTTAGTTCATCGTTGAGCTCATGTAGGACGCAGCCTGGGACACCATCTGGTTCCACTGATGCTGTGTTTTTGGCTTTGGAGAGTGCTGTTTTAACCTGAGTGTCTGTGATTTCAAGGGGACTACATTCTTCTGGTATAGTTATGGGCCCTTTTGGGGGTGAGAGTGGGGTGATGTTTGCACTGAACCTGTCTGCCAGGATGTTGGCTATATCAGTCTACTATTGCTACTTAGATTCTTGACATAGCTAAAGAATGCCTTGCAGTTATCTTTGGATTCCATGGCAATTTTTCTTTCAAAGCTAGAATTGGATGATTTTATGAGGGAATGTAGTTTCTTGCTGATACTGATCAGGGATGTCTTCCCTTCTTGGGATTTTACTTTTTTCTGCACTAGTTTCCTCCTTCTGTTGTACAGCTTGTTTATGGCAGGGGTCCACCAGACTGGTTTGCTTTCCTTGGAGGAGTGAGTCTTGGTTTTGTTTGGGATATCACGATCCATGCATTCTTGTAGGTGCCTGTAGAGTGCATTAGTAAAAGATTTTGCAGTGATTATATATATATATATATATATATATATATATATATATATATATATATATATATATATATATATCAATATATCACATTTAAGTGGCACACAGCATGCACAAATATGCCGTTATGCAAAAAAAAAAAAAAAAAAAAAAAAAAAAAAGTTTATAAGCTGAAAATTAGACACTGGCAAAAGTATTGCATTATAGTGCCCAAAAGGTAGAGTCTTACAGTGGCAGGTTACAGTGGTTGCTAAGGAGACAGGCCCTGGTGTAGTGCAGTATCCAGGATATACGCAATTAGGTATATGTAAATGAGCCAGAGTTATTGAATATGAAAAAGGACCACCGTATCTACAGGTACAATAGGGATAGAACATTGTTGGCATAGGCATAATAGGTAGCTGATATCACAAGGGGGTGTAACACTCTATGTTAAAGCAGATTGTAGATTAGCGGCACCTGTTTGGACTCAGCTAAGCACAGCTAAGCAGGGGGTGTGTCTGATGCTGCTGAGCATGTATTAGCTAGTTTATGAAAAGCTAAGCGTGGCCATGTTTGTGGGAGGGTCAACACTGCTAAGCACTGTTTACACTAGCGCCATGGGTTTGTGTAGCACACTACACTGATTAGCAGTGAAAGAAATAGCAAAAAAAATGGAAAGCCAATCAGGTAGAAATGACTGATAATCTGCATGGGGTTAGACTATCAACAGACATTCACAGATTCACTAGGCATACAGCCATACCAACAACAGACCATTAATTTATCTTATTAACTTGGAATAGTACTGTACTTCATGTTGTTTTATTTAATGGAGTCTTATCATCTTGCTGAGAAATGCTGTTTGCGCACTACTACATCTGGACACAGACATTAGTATACCCTTCATACAGCTGCTACCGACATTTATTTACCTGTAAGTCCTGTGGGGAGAATATCTGTTAACAATACATGACTGTTTCTATAAATAGTCAGTAGTACTTGTCTGTAACTATAAACATATGTTAGTACCTGTCCCTGGATTCAAATCCTGGTCTATGTGTGGCAAAATGAACAACATATATACTGCTTATCACACTGAACTACTGCTGTGTGCTGATTGAGTGATGTGTACTTAAAGCTCAACTAGTGACAAAGTCTGGCCTGCTAATATAGGCAGAATGTCACTCAAAAGTGCAGAGACAGTTGAACATACATGCATGAGATTCATGCATGACAGTGATAGTAGGTGAACTGTGTATTAATACTTGGAATGCAGATGTGCACAATTAAATCCAAGTGGATGGGAATATGTGTGATCTGTACAGACCATATTGGGGTGCTGCATTGCCTACCTGACCCATATACATTTGCAGATGGTATATTTGCAGTCTACAGTTATTACAGTTTCATACTTGCCTGCATCAGCATACCTACATTCAGGAATGCATATAGCTGAAATGCAAAGGTTAACTCAAGACAATCCTGGCAGAAACATACTATAATACCTTAGACAGTACTACTCTAGTTTCAGATCTTTGAGCAGAACAAATATCATATTGCATTATATCTTGTAGTATAGCTCCACAGCTACACTTTAACATAACAGTTTTTTATTGGCCAACCTTCAGTCACTTTATGGTGTTATACCTTTGTTTACTTCACACCACCTGTAATATTTGATTTCTTGAACAACAGCCCAGACTACACACAGCAGTTGGCAGAATACAGATTTATTGAGGGTGACATGACACAGTGATTGGTATACATCTGACAATCTTTATTGTTCTACACGTTAAATAATACAGGTGTTGGAAAACAGCTATTATTCCACAATCTATGCAGTACTACCTTTATTTCTTCACAATTCTACTGCAGTTGTACTGTATGTCCTATAGATTAGGTATGCAGTTAATTTATTCCCTTCACATTTTCAGTGCCAGTGTACTTGATTTCCAGAGCATTTATTATTAATACAGTATACAAGTTATTCCCAAAATTTATTAATGCAGTATTAACTTTCTTTCCTTAACATTAGCGGGTTTCATGCTTTCATCTACATTGAACTGTACCTGGCAATACTCACTTATATCAGTCCAGGTCTATGAACACATTCATTGCAGTACACTCACAACAGATTATACCTACTGGCAGTTACTACTGTACTCTTTCTTAATTAGATTACTATATATATATATATATATATATATATATATATATATATATATATATATACACACATATACATATATATATATATATATATACATATATATATATATATATATATATATATATATATATATATATATTGCAAAAAATATCTGCACTCACCCCAGGCACCCTGCATGGGCCTCCAGGTTTTGAGCCCTCTCCTCTGCAGCTGTGGGGGGAAAACACACCATTATACATACCTGTCTATCAGATATTCGTAGTAGAATTTCAGAATTCAGTGATTCCCTTACTTACAAACTTCTGGGACATTGTGATCCTGAGTGTCTTGGATCCATTGGGATAGAGCTCCCCCTTCTTTCGCTTCAGGTCATCATAATGATGTTGCTCCTTCTCACCAGTGGGGGGATTCCAGTTGCAGTGGTGTGATCACATGCCAGATGGTCCCAGGCCTTTGATTTGTATTCAGAGCCCTGGTACTGCCCCTGCAGCAGCCAGTCACCATGGTCTTTAACAAAGGAGCCCAACCATGACCCTGGACTCCAAAATGCCCCAGCGCTGCACCCGGAAGGGCACATCCTGTCCAACTCCAGCCATATTCCTGCTGTGATTAAACTCCAACAGGTTCTGGCTGTATTTCCACCTGTTCAACTTAAATAAGGCTGTTTTCCTACCCTTTGCCACCATTAGGCCATTTTTAAAAATGGTAATTAAAGCTTAGCACTGCGCAGACCCACTAAGCTTAGTTGAGCAGTGCTTAAACTTTTAAATGCTTAGCAATGTTTAGCAGTGCACAAACCCACTTAGCTGAGCTGAGGACTGCTTAAAATGGCATTGCTGAGCAGTGCCCAAACCAGCTACGTGGAGTTGCGCATTGCTAAGTACTGCTAAAACAGGTCCTGTTTAAGCATTGCTTGGCTTGGCTTAGCAGTGCTTATCTAAGGGCAAACCAGATTTTTAAATAAAAAATAGAAAATATATTGACATTAATTGCTCATTAATGATACTTTATTATTATGTGTATGTATTTTACTTTACATGACCTAACCCTATGTATTTTAATTATGGTATCTTGGGGTGTGAATGTAATGTATTGGACACTTGTGTGTAACTGGAGCTTTTCTCCTCGTATGTCCACTGCAAATACGCTTCTGCACCAGCTGGACTAATCTGGTGAACAAATATCAATAAATACATGGATAAAAAAATAATTGTACATATTAATGCTATCAGATGTAAAAGCTGAATGGCTTGTCTGGGTATTCAAATCATGCACCTACTGCACACAGGGCCGTGACTCTAACCATTCAGCTAATGCAGATGTGAAGATTTGAGTCATACATTTCTATATATCTCTCTGTTACATTTAAGCACTGCTGAGCAATGCACCAGGCAACCACACTCAGCTATGCTTGAACTTGACCTTTTCTATTCAAATCAAAAGCATCTTGTTTCTATTTTTAGATGTCTGGCACATGTTCATTGTGGAAACACAAGGAAAAAATTAAAAAAAGGGTAAATGACATTTTAACATTTATATTTCAGTGCCATACGGCACTTTAACAGTACAGGGGGTGTGTTACAGATACTGTAACACACCCCCTACAAATAAAAAAACTGATCAACACACAGTTACCTTTTCTATTTCAGTGCCATCCAGCACTTTTACAGTGCATGGGGTGTGTTACACATCTCCGAGCACTGTAATATACCCCTACATTGATTCAGTAACTGTGTACATGGCTCTTGCTCAGTAGCGTGCCTTCATTAATATGCAAGGTATGCTGCTGAAGAGGAGCTGCAGACACGGCCATGGTACACTCCATGTAGGGCTTGCACTATTCCTACATGGAGTTTATTAAATCTGGGGGCTTGTCTCTTTCCTATATATAAATTGTCTTTGCACTAATGGTATTTCCTTTAAAGATTGATATACCAGTAGCACCAGGATTTTGTCAGAAAATTATAGGTTCACAGGTTAACTACTAGGTTAGCTGCATTATTTAATAAAAGGCGTGTAATGGATATTTAGTTATTTTATATTTTATCTGTTGGAGTTATTACATAGAAATAAGGAAACATTGAAGGGTGGGCTAATGGTTAAGGTGTTTGCCTTACAAACACAAGGTGCAGGGTTTGAGTCTCACAAGGGGTAATTGGCTAGGCTTAAAATGGCTCACAAGGGCAATTAGTTTAGTACTAATCTATGAACCTATGAATCTATATATAGTGAACTCAGAAAATTTAGTCAGAGGATTTAGAAATCTAGATCTGATCAGCTTAAATTAGATTTTATAAAACAGTCACAGTCCAAAGTAATATGCATACATGTAGCCCATCTCACTTTTTAAATGCTGAAAAAGTGATGCTTGTCAGGTTTACAAAATAGCCAAATCTTTTCCAAACTTCTAGTCTATGAATTTAGATAAGAGGAGCTGAAGAATTGTATAGTGTACAAATAAAAATAATGTAATTTACAATGATCCTGAACAAATCGTAAATTTATTACTCATACATATATTTACTAAAACAGGAATTATTTAATTATCTATTTATTTATCAATGATAAAATAGCAGAATATTTTAATAATTGTTATAGCCCCACTTTGTATCTATAAGTTAAAGTACACCTACATAAAGATATACCCTTGATGAGGCTGGAGGTAACATTTGCTGATTTACAGAAAACTAATTTGGAAAATTAAATTTGACTCCAACACCCTAAAAGGATTAAATGACAGCATTTCTATTGTACACATATTAATCTATTGTACATGTATTAACTAAGATAGCTTTGAAAATATTGATATTAAGAAATTTTAAATCAGTCTGTATGTAATATATTTATACAACATTTAATATTTCCTTATATTTGTTTAAACTTATGATGTGTATGCTTGTTATATAATGTGGATTGATCACATAATATATTTCTAAGTATATAAAGTAAGTAGAAAAAAATGGATATCATTCTGATGAAGTCTGAGTATTGTGGATAAAAACATTTAATAAACATTAGTGGTATAGTAAGCTTCATTTTACTTTTTGAGTGAATGCTTAGCTTGGTTATGCTTTTGGTTAATAGTTGTATTCTAACAACCATCTGGAGCTGTTTTTTTGTTTTGTTATTACATAAAGATATAACCCTGACTGAAATAATAATTTCAAAAGACAAATGAAAAATAGGTAAGACATCAGTTCCTAATGGTTTTAAGACAGCATTCTATAAATGATTTAAGGAAACATTAGATCCATTCTTAGTTGAGTTGGACAACTTCATTACAAACTATGGGCTTGATGATTCATATCTTAATTAGCCTTGATGATACATATCATAATTAATCTTCTACTGTTACAATACTTAAAGCCACTCCTCATCATACTTCTGTTGATAAATAAGGGCCCATTTCACTATTAAACATAGAAATTAACCTTCTAGCATAAACCCAAGCAGTACTTTCAGATCTCGGTGTTTTAACAGTGTTGTCCTATATTCATCTGTGACTGGAGATTATGCTCTTTAGATTAAAGTATTATGTTGTAATCATCTCCCCAAAATTTTGGTTTAGCACAACCTAGAACAGTGAACAGTTTTGTAATTACTGCAATACTCACAGTGCCTATGTAATGCATTGTTTATATTTCTGAATGATATGCTACAACAAAGTTCATAAATATGCTGTCACAATCACCCATTTGTCTTGCCAATACAAAAATAGTTATTGCTCAATAATCTACACCATGACTGGTACAACTATAACAACAGTTATGATAAACATTTTTTAGAATTTGCTACATAAATAGAAAGATCCACCAAGATCTATACACGAGAGGAACATACCTCTTATTTGCAAGTACACTAGGATATCAATTAGTGGGGTTTCACTAGAAGTTATTGGAAAAGTTTATGAAACAATATTTGAATTTAAGGAGCTGAAGTTTTAGATGCAGTTGATTGCAGGCAGCATCCCAGTTTAAATTATTATATTAGCATTCAAAATGCCCAATAATTAAGGTTGCTTATATGAATTTTATCCTGAGTGAGTTTATTTATTTATTTATTTAATCTTTCTTTCTTTGTTGACTAGGTGTGTGGGGTGGTTCTTGGACCTGTTTAGCAGCCGTAACTAAGATATAGGAGGCACAAAAGTACATGCAAATGTTTTGCTATACTTCTGCCTTTTCCAGCATTATTTCAACCCAGGTGGAACTTTCAGTTTGGTCTTACATTTTGTTTTCCATTTCATATTTCCTGTTTAACTTAAAGCATCTTTCCAGACTGATAAGCATGAACTCCAAATTACCCATATTGACTTCATGCATCTTCAGCCATCCTTGTCCTAGCCAGTGCAATCCAAATTAGGGAAGTCTTTGTTTCAATTAATCCACTGAGACAAGTTAAAAGCAGCTATGTATGCTGGGTCATTTGGCACCTCCATTACCCCTCTAGTTAAGATATTTAGCCTATTGTGGATTATTCCTGTCAGTCAGTTTTTTATTGTATTTTGTATATTTGTTTGAGTAACAGTATATTTCATAATAATGGCTACTTATTTTGCATTTGTATGTTACAATCTGGCTTTCTGGAGGAAAAAAGAAACAACAGTGGTTAATATTAAGGCTCATTATTCCTCAAAAGTATATATTTGCTACTCCTTGTGGAGTAATGTTGAAAGGATGGGGAGCCAGAGTTATAATTTATTTAATTTGATATCATATATTAGTTTATATGGCTATTGAAGTTGTATCTTGCAGTATTAAAAAATATTATTTTGACATTTTAAGCTTGTATATTTCAAAGTCGTTTGTCTGCAAATGAGACATCAATGTAAAGCTAAATGTCCTAAACTTAGAGCAGGAGACTATCAGCAGGCAATAATTCCCATCTTAACTGCTAGATCAAAGTCTGTCTTTTTTTTATTGATGGAGTTACACTCAGTCTTTTTGCCTTTCATTCTTTGGGTATAAACTGTACACAGACACACCACACACACACACACACACGCGCGCGCTCGTGTGTGTGTGTGTGTGTGTGTGTGTGTGTGTGTGTGTGTGTGTGTGAGTGTGTGTGTGTTGTGCACGCAGATCAACACATTGCCTCTGTGCATGGCAGTCTGTATGAATATGGTGCATAATAGAAACATCTCCTGAGCAGGACTATATGCCCTGTGAACAGTATCAATGTTACCATACAAAAGAAGTACCTGCCAGAGATCACATTGGCCTTATCATTAATAAACACATTGATCTTCCATTATACCAATCAACTTGCTGTAACTTTTAGGAAAAACCACTGCAAACATTATTTGCATAATTCATAAAATGATATTCTGCACATCAGAAAATGACCTCATAAAGTCAAGAACCTTGTCACCCCCCTTACATTTCTCCTCACATCCCCAACTTATGTTGTGCCATATCTAAAGTTTTCCCTATTAATCACACTCAGTAGTCTGCCAAGCAACTTCCTTCTATAATGAGATCTATGGAGGTCTAGTTGTCATGATCTGCACTCATCTTCTATAGTAAATTACATCCTATACATTTATCTACCCATAGCCCCATGGGAATGGACTCTTCTATCTTAGCTTTTTCTAGAGGAGGATAATAATTTTAAAAGTCAAAAGGGTTCCTTTTGACCTCCCTTGATAATCTCCAAAAATGTTATTGATGACTGGTACTTCCTTCATGTAGCAGATTAGTGGTTCACAGGTAGATGTGATGCTAGTTGTTAGCGCTGAAGGGAGATGTATGTAATACATCATAAGGTATTATATATGTTTCCCTTCAGTGCTAAGATTTATGGATTATTTCAGAATGTTCATGCCATTTAGCCTACATCAAATGCTGTAGCCCCAACAGATTTTTTCAAATTTCCAGATGCTGTGAGCAGCATTTTACTCCTAATAAAAGCAAGCATGCAATTATATAGTTCCATTGTTCAAATTATGTTACTCCTCCATAAATGAATGTTTATAGATCACAACTCAATACAAAAAACATGTTTGCTGTATAACATACTTCAGACGATCCCATGACCACTCAGTCTCCCTCGTTTGTTATTTTAACAAGTGAACAACAGAATTTGGAAACCTTGTAATGTACAATTGTTTTCAAAAATAATATCAGAGAAAGAAATTAGGACTCTGTCCCACATGACTGTGTTAAAATCTAGGACTCTGCCCCACCTGGCTATGTTAAACTCAGTAGAAGGACGTAAACATTAAGGGATTCCCACTGTTTGTTACAGTGTATCTGCTATTCCCCTTTGTCCCTTTCTCAAGCGCAGTCGAGAAGTAAAAGTCCCTGTAATGACTTCTCCAACCACATGTATCAGGATTGCTTTATACTGTTCTTGTTCCAGGCGGTGGAGCTCCTTCAGATTGGGATCAGGTCCCATAAACTCCATTGCTAATTCAGTTTCCTTGTCTGATAAATTCACCAATGGCAATAAATTTGTTCTGCTGCTCCAGAGTAAAATCAAGTTCATGCCTCTGAGAGGAAGTAATCTTGCCATGATTGCCCAGGCTGGATGCAATTCCATTTCTTTTTCTTCCCTGCAGATTTCCCATTCATAATTTAGGAAATGGATAATTTATACTTGACCTCAGATCTGCCAAAAGTCATTACATCAACACGGTGTATTCTTTGCATCCTTTAATCCAAAATAATTTCAGTTTTTGATGGATACTTCAAGATAAATTTGCGGGTTTCTTTTTGCACCCATAACATTGCCAGAAAACAGAGTCGTATCTGGCATCCCTGTCATTGAAATCTTTTAAGTGCCACTATAAAGCATTTCATTTTGTTGAAGAGCTGTGCTATAATCTGCTGTGAAGTAAAGTGCATTACAAGAAATGGACCACCTCATTCACAATTTTCATGCTACTCACGTAGGCTCCTCTCTGCCCGTGGGGTTTAAACATGTAATTACAAAATTTCTAAGATAAGGAGAACATATTCAATTCAGGAGATAAGCATATAAATTGAAATAAATTTTCTTGTTTAAGGTTGGATCAAGTATAATATTCTGTAGTTGATGTGAAACATTTGTAGTATTTTTCAACATGGTTATTAAAAGGTAGCATGCCATTGCCTTTACCCCTAGATATTTGTATTCCTTATTATATGGACCTGGAGAAGGGTAAAGAGCTATAGGACTTGGGATACCAGCTAATTTTTCTGGAGCACCAGAAAATGTGGCTGTAGAGTTAGTGCTGCTGACAGTCAATTTATTAGAATGCATCCAGTTCCAAATTGTGGAGAAATCATAATGGAAGCATTTAGTTAACAATTGTGGGATATTTTCACTGACAGGACAATATCTTTAGCATACATGACAGTTAGGCTAGGAAAGTCCCAGAGCAAATTACATATGTATAATGAAAAAAAGTAAACAGCCAAGGAGAGAGTCTCATTAAACACCACCATTAAATGTACTGGCTGTTGCCTAGGTGGATAATTTGGAGTTTCCAGTAGTATACTGCCTAGGCAGTTCATCATAAAAAAGCAATTTGGCAGTATTGTCTGTATCTGTTCTACAATCTTTTCAAGCTGTATTCTCAATTTTAACAATTTCTGTAATGGTTTGGTAATCCAGGCACTATGTTTACCTTCAGTAATTCTGTTTACAATAAGAATCAATCTGCTTTACATAGATAGTAAGATATTGTAAAATGTGGACAAAGCCATGATGGGGACATTACAGGCATATCCCATGGCAAAAAAAATAATAATACTAATGATAACAGGTATTAGTCAGTCCAGTTTATTCTGTGACTCCACCATATATATATTTAGTACCACGCCTAGCACCTTCATTGAGCCTAAGCATTACAGGCATTTTGCTCTGTTAACATGGTGCATGTCTATATTATGATCATATTAGATGGCAACTTGTATGTTTTTAAGTTCCAGTCAGAAATAATTGGACAGTGGCCGTTGAGATAATTAAAGGTAATACTTTGACACCAGTAAGTTTAATGGGCATAGTTATGAGAATGACATCAATCAAGGAAGATTTAGTGATGGAAGGGTTTGGCCTATGCTGACCATCTAAAAAAACTCCAGCTATACTCTGCCACATATCGTCTACTCAGAGGCGATCTCTGCTTAACATATAAAGCTATGTCAAACCCAAAGCTGTTGGACATGCTACACTTAAAGAAATCCCAATCCCTCAGAGCCACATGCTCCAGGGAACTAAACCTTGTCATCACAATGAACAAAACATGCTGGAGGAATAGGTTCCTGACCCAGAGACACCCCAGGCTCTGGAATAGACTGCCCATACATGTCAAGCAGAGCACCTCTTTGGCCCTCTTCAAAAGGAACCTTGATGATTGGATGGGAGATAGGAAATTCACCCTGGGAATCATGTGAGTCACCCTGCCAGACAGGGGTCCAGGAAAGTAAATATTGTGGGATGAAGTAGCCAGGGATTTGTCATGGCTAGGCTTTTATAGGCCCTAGGGCTGATAGCCTAGTACCAATCTATGAACCTATGAACCTATAATGGACTGCTTTACCATTTTGGGTGGATTGAATGGATTAGCAGTGTATATTCACTTAGTCTGAAGTAAGGAATTTCAGTCAATATTAATGTCCCTAATAATAATCATCTTTTTTTGTTGGATATGGGTGAGCAGATGTTCCGAAGTGTAGATGTGAGAATAGTAATGTTGGAAGGTGAAGGAATGTATAGAACAGCAATATAAAGGTTGAAATAGCCTCTTTGTGAGACCTGAATAAGAACACTATTATGGTACCTGAATAAGAACACTATTAGGGTCTGTGACAAGAGCAATGTTCTTTGTAGCTACAACAGTAGGGTTTAAGTTATAGTCATTGCCCGGGATTCACTGCCGAGCGATCCAGGAATGTGCCATTTTGACGTGCATGAACCTGCCTACACTGTTCCTGCACGGAAAGCCCTGCAGTATGCTAATCAGCTCATCTGCTGGTGAAAACCATGCAAATGAGCTGAATTAGCGATTCAGGAAGTAGGCAGGTCTCCGTGCAGGAACAGTGTAGGGTGCAGAAATGTATTCCGCTACTAGCCAAATACATTTCTGCAAAATAGAAAATGGGGGCATGACATCCTCAAAGAAAGCATGTGGTCCCTTAATTAGAAATGCCAATGGCCAAATACATGGCCACTGGCATGAAAAATAGTTTATTTTTGCAACATAAAAGTTTTTTTTTTTTTTTTTTTTGCCGATCTCGACCATTCTAGCATAGGGCAGTGTCACACAAACGGGATTGTGCTGAAAATTTAAAAAAAAAAAAAAAAAAGGAAAAAATTTTGAGAGAAATCTGCATTTTGCCATAATAGTCAATGGCATGCAGAATGAAAACAATACCAGGGAATAGTGGTTGCTAAGGGGAAAGGCCTAGTGTAAGTGTGGTAACTATGGAGTAAGGCAGTGGGGTATGCAAATGAGGAGATTTATATTGAATCACAAATTTCTTTTAAATGTCAGACTGCACCTAACCGTGTAGGTGCTCCAACACCATGGTGTAGACAGGAGGAGCAGCTAATATGAAAAGAGGGTGTGTCATGAATGCTGTTGGAGCTCAGTGGCCTGTGTTTGCCCTTAGCTAAGCACAGCTAAGGTGGGGGGGGGGTGTCTGAGGCTGTATTGCCCTATTCCATGAAATGCAGACCATATTCACGTCTATGGAAGGGCTAGTTCTGCTGAAAACTATTTACTTTAGCTAAACAGGTGTGCACGGCATGAACTGGGCCTAAAACACCAAACATTAAAAAAAAAACACAGGGGATAGCAGAACTGTTCACATTTGAGCACCAGGAATGCGCAGCAAGCATCAGGGCTTAAAAAGGGAGGAAATGGGAAAGGTAAACAGCAGAAGGAAGGTAATCAAGGAGAACAAGCATAGGTGGCAGGTAGAATGTATCAGAATCAGCCAATTACACAGGCAGCAGCCCAGCACACTACTATAAACTATGCACACACCTTTCAGTATGTTTTGTCCCCACAAACTCTACACCACTGGTGTACACATTCGGGGGAATTTTAAACTGACAAATCTAACAAAACATTTTAGGGGCTGCTGTTGCTCTGATCTATTAGTATGTACTAGAGACTGAGGGTGGTGAGGAGCAAAATGCTGACAACCAACTCAGACTGAGGAGGAGGAGAAGAGTGTTCAGACCCAGGGTAACCTACTAGGGGCTACATGATCTGGAGATAGTAGAGCAATACATGGTGGACAGGGACATACTTCAGCAACTTGTTGAGCTGTGGCAGCCTCTCCTCAGACTCAGAACCAACAGAGGAGAACCCATCCCATTGGATACCAAGGTATGTGTATCCTTAAGAATACTAGCTACAGGTACTTTCCAAAGACCAACTGGGGATATCATGGTGATCTCACAGGCATCTGCATCCAGGATACTTTACCAGTTCCTGTATGCCATGCGACCACATGCCACTGAGCACATTCACTTCTCCAGCACCCATGAGGAGAGGACCAACAATATGCATCTTTTCCACTGTGTAGCAGACTACCCAAAGGTACTGGGTGCCATAGACTCCATGCACATCCACATCAGAGCACCACCTGGTGAACGGGGTAGGGTCTACATAAACCACAAGGGCTTCCCCACCATCAACTGTTTGGTCATGTGCAATGACCAGGGCATTATCACGAACGTATGTTCTGCCAGCCCTGGAAGCTATCATGACTCCCACATCTGGCATTCATCACAACTGTACCGGGTGTTTGCAGAAAGGCCCAGTGGTACAGTGGTTAAGGTGTTTGCCTCAAATCTGTAAGGTGCAAGGCTTGATTCTCACCACCGGAAAGAACTTGCCTTATTGAAGATGTATGTTTTGCCCACTGAGTGGTGCACAGCTACAGTTATCCTGCTCCACAAGGGAGGATCCACCTTGGATCCCAGGAACTACCATCCCATCAGTCTGACAAGCCTGATCTGCAAGGGCATGGAACGCATTATCATGGAACTTATAAACAAAGACATTGGCAACCTTCAAACACTGGACCCCACCCACTTTGGGTTTGTGAAGGGCCGATCTTGTCTCCTGAATGTGATTGACTTCTTCAAATCAGTCTCCAGAGCTGTGGACGAGGGTAAGGTGGTCCATACAGCCTATCTGGACCTCGCCAAGGCCTTTGACACCATCCCCCATTCTGAAATCATAGATAAACTTACTAAGCTGGGCATAAATCCCTACATCACTCGATGGGTTGCCAACTGGCTTACTGACAGAACCCAGACTGTAAAAGTAGCCGACTCCAAATCCAGCTCCAGACAAGTGACAAGTGGAGTACCTCAGGGTTCAGTCCTGGGACCACTCTTGTTTGGCATCTACTTCTCTGAAGTACAGGCCAACACTAAGGGACTCTGGCTAACAAAGTTTGCAGATGACTGCAAACTAGGAGCCATAGTAGAATCACCTAATGATGTAGACAGATGCTTGGTGTCAAAGTCATGGCCTCAAGATCAATGCCAAGAAGTGCATTGTCATTCCCTTTGGGAAAAAACTCGTTACTCATGAAATACCACATAGGTGGTAGCTCACTAAAAACTGAAAGTGTGATAAGAGACCTCGGGACACATGTTGACAGTAGTCTCTCCTTTGATAAACACATCACCACAGTAGTCAGGAAATCCTTCTATGTGGCAGACCTCATCACCAAAGGGTTCTCCTCTAGAAAAAAGGAGGTCATTGTTCCACTCTACTCATCCCTCATCAGACCCATTATAGAGTACAATGCCCCATTTGGCATGTATCTCACAAGACACCTACAACAATTAGAAAGGCCACAGAAATACCTCACTAAGAGGATTACCAGCCTCAAACAGATGCCATATGCAGTCCGTCTCAAAAAACTCCAGCTCTACTCCATCGCATATCGCCTACTCAGAGGCAATCTCTGCCTAACATACAAAGCTATGTCAAACCCAGAGTTGTTCAACATGCTACACTTAAAGAAATCCCAGTCTCTCTGAACCACACGCTCCAGGGACCTAAATCTTGTCACCACAATAAACAGAACATGCTGGAGGGATAGATTCCTGTCCCAGAGACTTCCTATACACTGGAACAAACTACCCATTCATGCCAAGCAAAGCTCCTCTTTGGCCCTTTTTAAGAAAAATTTTGATGACTGGATGGGAAATAGAAAATACACCCCGAGGATCACTACTGTGGCACTCTTGACAGGGGCAGAGGAAACAAATTTTCTTGGGAGGCAAAAGCCAGGGAACCTTTTTTGGCTACTCTTATATAGGCCCCTGGGCCGATAGCCTAGTACCTACCTATGAACCTATGAACCTAAACATCACACCACCTATAACTGACTATGTATAGGCAGTGTATTGTGTGCATCTGACATAGTCAGCCCTCAAGCACCACCCTCACAACAGCTGCATGCACAAGATAAGCCAGTCTCTGTAACAAAATAAACTAATGGAGTGGAATTTTCTGATAGCATATCTATGGTATTGATCAAGCATGTAAGGGAATGGGGTTTCTAACTGGGATAGCAGCAGACAACTGACAGCTCTGTGGGACAGCAGGAAGTGTATCCCCAGTACTTCCCTACCCACACCATGCAGTACCATCCTATTCAACAAATATCACTACAGTATATGTGGTGAGCCAAATAACTTGGGGGGGGCATAGGTTACATGCATGGATGTCAAAGTGGAGGTCCCATATCCACCACCAACCCCACACAGTAGATTAGCTGCAGAAAACCATAGAAAAATGCCTGACAAAGGCCCCCACATGGCAACATCCATGAAATCCCCACCCACAGACTTTTACACAGTGATATCACAGCAGGTCTGGAAGTGCAGTATGGCTTTGAAAAGTAAGAAGTCTGAAACTACAAAAGTCTAAGCCAGAACAATCTGACCTGTGGTTGATACTGCTATGCCTGTAGTCTGAAAGATAGTGCACACCACTATGCTAAATTGGACCAAAATGTTAACCAAATATTAGCACAGTCTGTGCAGATGTGTATTGTGTACAGTTGTGTCACCCCCCCCCTTAGTCCCATAGAAATGCAGTAACATGTTCCTAGCCTTAAGCAGCATCTAGCTGTCACCCAGACTGATGGTGCAATAGTAACAGAAAGCAATTGTCTGTAAGACACACAGTCAACTTACTGGTGCCATCCCAGGGGTTTCTCCTGACAGCAGCCTGGGAACATATGATCATCAGAATGCACTGCCCTGCTACAGATGGCTTGCATCTGTCACACCTGGCCTACAGGCCTCTGCCAAATGCTTATGCCTCACCCACAGTGCCTTTAGAGAGTGTCATGGGGGTCCATAACACCAACATAACACAGTCCACAAAATGCAAAGAAAGGCCATGGTGACAACTGCTAGGAGCAAACCTGCCAGCTTCAGGGAGCTAGAAATCAGGACAAAGCCAAGAATAATGGGGTAATGAAGGTCCAAAGAGAAGGACAATTGTGAAATGCTGCTCTAGTAATGTTATAAAGTTGAGGTAATGATTTGTAGTAGAATGGAATGTCTGATGGGTACGAAGTCTGAAACTGCAATGTCAACTGTCAGTAATATCTGACTTCAACCCTGAGTGACTTGCAAAACACTTTTGCTGGAAAACCACACTTGTTTGGGTAACAAGCAAGATATATGAGTCATGGATGTGGACATTATGTGATACTCTGTACAGTCAACAGGCAGGATTAGGAGTCTAAACATGGGAATGCACACACTGCAGGCAGGCCTAAACCTGGAAGATGTTAACATGTCTGCACCCACAGAACCCTGGGCCACATTCATGGGGAGTAACACACCCCTCCCTGATCACTTATCCTATGCAACATCCTGACAACAACATGTGGCCATCCAAGCAAAATGAGGTGGGCTATATATATATATATATATATATATATATATATATATATATATATATATATATATATATATATATATATGTGTGTGTGTGTGTGTGTGAGAGAGAGATAAGCACACACCTCCAGGCTGGTCAAACAGTTTGACACAAACAACACCCTCCAAGTGCAGTCAGCCATTGAGGAGAACCCAATGCAAAGTACTGGTAGCTATAGGCAAACATATCTGCCCAGAACACCCTCCCCACATATCCTATCCCCTACAGATCTACCTGGAGTCTGCCTTTCATCTTGATCCTGTCTGACTTATATTACCAACTGTGGACTGGAAATCAGCCCAGGCTAGAACATAAATGCACAGGGATTGCACCATTGTTCTACTGCAATATATCACCAAGGTACTGAACCATTTCCACAGTACCAGCAGTCAATTGCTTGCAGGCACACCCGTCAACAGGCTGGATTGTGCAAGAATGCATAACATTTGGTGCATACATCTGGTGTGTGCATCATCCATCCTGTATTACTATGAGAAATCACTGTGATGATTTGAGGAGGTATGTCATGAGGTACTGAAACAATACATGACAGTGTCAAATGGCATATATGACAGATGTCTGCTAAAACAAGCCCTGTAACCCTAGCAACCCATAGATTACTGAGAGAAATTGTCACAGTCACTCTATGGTCTATTGTTTCCACATTTTGATGGGCTATCTCCAGATATCCTGCACCAACAGGTTGAGGTATGGCTATAGCACCAAACAAATGGGACTGGAGTACAATAATCCCTGGAATGGAGTCCCACAAGTACTATAGAAGGACACACTGGTCATGCTCATACACTTAGAGAAATGTCAGTAGAATCTAGGAATGAACAGGCCTTCCCCATCCAGTGCACTTCCCATTGCCTCACCATGGCAGTCCTGAAGTCACTTTTGTTAGGCCCAGCCCCATAAGCTCTGTGGTGTGTGCGATAATTGCATAGCACTATAGTACAAATAACTAGTAAGGTAAGAGCTCTAATCTCAGTCCTGGCAAATGTAAAAGTGTGTGTTCACAACTAAAAGCTTTTTGGTCCGTTCATACCCAGTACACTTCCCTGTTCCCTACTTTAGCAGTCCTGCAGATATCAGTCATCTTAGTAGTGCCTTCCATCAAGCCTCATCCCCATAAGCTCTGTGGTGCATGTGATAATTGCATAACACGGTAGTACAAACAACTAGTTAGGTAGGAGTTCTGATCTCAGTCCTGGCAAATGTAAAAATGTGTGTGTCTTTACAACTAGAAGTTTTTGGGTCCATTCAAACCCAGTGCCCTTTCCCTACTTTAGCAGTCCTGCAGATATCAGTCTTCTTAGAAGTGCCTTCCATCAGGCCTCAGCCCCAGAAGCTCTGTGGTTCATGTGATAACTGTGCAACACTATATTATAAATAACTAGTTAGGCAAAAGTTCTATTCCCAGTCCTTGCAAATGTAAGTTTGTCTGTGTGTGTGTGTGTGTGTGTGTGTGTGTGTGTGTGTGTGTGTGTGTGTGTGTGTGTGTGTGTGTGTGTGTGTGTGTGTGTGTGTGTGTGTGTGCAACACTGAATGAGTTGTGTGTTGTTTGTTTATAGGTGACACAGTTTTATGCCATTCCCACCCATGACACTTGACACTTCACACTGCCGTGCCCCATCTTATCAGTCCTGATGATGTCAGTCCCTTATCAGCAACTTTGGCCAGCTATTAGCCCTGTAAGCAAAATAGTGTGTGTCCATGATAAATGCTTAACACTATAGTACAAATTACTAGTTTGGCAGGGGTTTCTATTCTTGTATCCGGCAAATGTGTGTGTGGGTATGTATGTTTGCAAGTAGAAGTATTTTGAAACATTTCCCACCCACTGCCCTACTTTATCAGTCTTGCTGATGTCATTCCTCATATCAGCACCCTTGGCCAGCTATCAACCTAGTAAGCTCTGTAGCATGTGCGGTAACTGTGTAACACTATGATACACATCACTAGTTAGATAGGAGTTCCACTCTCACATCTAGTAAGTGTGTGCACATGTCTGTTTGTAGGACAAAATCTTTTGATAAGTTTATCACCCACTGCACTACTTTATCAGTCTTGCTGATGTCATTCCCTTTATAGGTTCACAAGTGTGTAGTAGGCTAATGGCCCAGGAGCCTTAACAAGCCTAGCACATAGAAGAGCCCTGCCATTTTGCCACCCATGTTACTCCACAGTGTCTGTATCAAGTGTAGCCACTGCAGTGATTCTTGGGTTGAACTATTACCCATCCACGCATCAAGATTTCTCTGGAACAGGGTCAGCTAGGTGCTCTGCATGACATGTATGGGAAGTGTATTCCAGTGCATATGCAGTCTCTTGGTGAGGGACCTATCCCACCAGCACATTATGGTGATTGTGGTACTGAGGTAGAGCTCTCTACTGTGTGTGGTGTAGCTGGATTTATATGTAGCATTTCTAAAACAGCTGAGTCAGACATGGCTTTGTAAGTCAAGCACAGATAGCTGCTAATTAGGTGATATGACAGAGAATAGCTTGGATCTTCTGAGTCTGTCTGTGTAGGGTGTGTATTTAATGCCTAGGAACCCCTTTATGAGATGTTTCTGTGGCCTATCCAACTGTAGCAGATGTCTAGTGAGGTACATGGCAAATGGGCTATAATACTTGAGGAGTGGTCTAATAAGGGAATAGTAAATCATTACCTCTGTCTTCCTGGATGCAAAACCCTTGGTAATACAATGTGCCATATAGAAGGACTTCCTGACCAGAGTGCCAATGTGGTGCTTGAAGGAGAAGTTGCTGTCAACCTGTGTCCCCAGATCTCTTATAATGCCTAAAGTATTCATTGGGCTTTCATTGATGTGCTACTTGCTGGGAACTGAGTGTATTACCAAAGGGGATGATGGTGCATTTTGTTGTGTTAAGCTTCTAGCCATGGTTTTCACACCACTCATTGGTCTCAGTGAGGCCTTTCTGTAGGATATTTGCATCACTTGTGGAGTTCATGATAGCTCCCAGCTTGCAGTGTTCTGTGAATTTGGTCAGCCAGAGTTCCTCTGTGTTGGGCTGGACTCCTGAGAAGTAGATGCTGGACAGGACACTATCCAGTACTGATCCCTGTGGGACTCCACTCGTGACTGCTTGCCAGTTTGTTTGTGTCTTTCGGCTTTTCCCGGTTAGGGGTCTAACTGTGAGGTGACAATGCTACCGCAGCACCACCACCGCAGTTCGTGACTGCTTGCCAGTCTGACTGGAATTTGCCACTGTCACACTGTGTGTTCTGTGAACCAATTTGCAAACCACCCACTGATATAGGGGTTGATGCCTAGTTTGTTGGGTTTATCAATAATCCCTGACTGAAGAATGGTATCAGACGCCTTGGCCAGATTGAGGTAGGCTGTATGCCGTGCCTTACTGTCAAACACAGCCCTGGTGACTCACTCAAAGACGTCAACCAGTTTGAGCAGGCATGATCTGCCATCCACAAAGCCCAACTGTGTGGGGTCCAGAGTTAGGAGATCACCCATATCTTGGTCAATCAGGTCCCTGATGATGTGGTCCATACCCATACATAGTAGAATTGTCAGGCTAAGGGGCCAATAATCCCCAGAGTCTGTAGATGCTACCTCTTTATGGAGAGGGATGACTGTAGCAGAGTGCCATTTTGGAAGGACAAAGCCTGAGGTGAGGCTGTGACTGACCAGAGCACACAGATGTGATGCCAGGTCTCTTTGTATGTCATGTAGAACACAGCCATGGATATGTTGGGGTCCCATGGAAGCTGTATTCTTGCCTGTGGACAATGCAGGTCTAACCTGGCCAGCAGTAATGCTGGGTGCCTGGCATTCATCTGCCATTGTGATTGTCCCCTTGAGGGGAGAGAGGGGTAAAGCTGGCACTGAATGTGTTGGCAAGACTGTGGCCAATATCTGTTGTCTCAGGATAGAAATTATTATTGTGCAGTAACTCACAGCACTTGTGGTTATTGCTGTGGAAGTTGTTGATATAACTATCAAAGGCTTTTGTGATTGTCATCAGTGTCTGCTGCAATTCTGCCTTCATAGCTGCCTGTAGGTGATTCCATGAGGGATCCCACGTTGTATTTGAGGCTAATAAGGGGGTTCATCAGTATGGGACACCACCTTTTTCTGCAACACTGTCCTCCTTCTGTTGTACACTTTAGTAATGGCAGGGGACCATCACATTGGCTTCCAGTGTTTGGAGGACAGGGTCTGGGTTCTGTTGGCTATGGCTAGTACCATGCATCCATGTACATGTTTGTGCAGTGCATATGTGTATGATTCAACAATCATGCAGCTGTTTCCCCACTGGCATGGGTGCAGTGAAGTCATCCACCCCTGTTTTTTATGACTGCAAAGTCAGCTTTGGAGAGGTTTTACAAGGTGGTTACCTTTGTGTGTAATGTGGGTGAGATGTTGAGCTCCATGTTGATTACAACATGTTTGGATCTGACCAGGTAGGGATTGACAACTGTAGTTGAGCAACAGTCCCATATGTAAGTAATCAACACAGGTCAAGGTTGTTGCATCCTCTAATGGGGGTCAGTATGAGCCTGTCCAGGTCATTGGAACTGATGAATTCCATGAAGCATTGGGCCAGTGTACTGGTGCTTGACTACTTTCCCCAGGTGATGGAGGAGTAGTTGAAGTCTCCTACTATGTCAGTGATGGATTAGACCTTCATAGAAACCAGGGTGTTGAGGAATGTGCATTGACAGTCTAGGAGAATAGACGGGGACTGACAGCAGGCTATGGTGTGGATTTTACTATTACCCAAAGTCAGTTGTACCAGAAGTATCTCCAATTAATTATGCTGGGATACTAGTCTGGAGGTGTGCATATCCATTATGAATATGGAGACAACATCATTTGTGGAGGTGTGGTCCATGTTTGGTGGCTGATAGCTGTGGAATGCATCATAGACTATTAGTGCAGGGCTGCTGTCTGCTGCTGTGAACCACCTCTCCATTACAGCACAAATGTCAATGTCCTCCACTCTGAGGAGTGCTTTGAATGACTGCATCTTGACAGATGTCTACTGTTGAGCAGCATGACCCTCGGACTGCATACATGTCTAGCTGTTATTGTGGTAATTTGATTTGGAACACTGTCTAATAAGGCACTATAGGGATGGCAAGACATTTATCCTGTACCTGGAAACCGAGGGCTGACAGATTTAGGACATCTCTGGCAAGGCATTGAGGTCTGTCAATCATGTTATCCCAAGCAGAGAGATACTGGATCCCCTGAGAATGACGCACAACACGTAAGCCAATGTTGCAGTCAATTATCTGTTGATAGTACTGCAGCATCTTTCTGGGTGATGGCAGTATACTGCTCAGGGTGACTGTCACACCTGCCTGGACCACATAATCCGATAGCTCAACTATGTCTCTTGTCATGTAGTCCAGTGAGGTGTGCCTCAGGTCATTCACACCCACTGGATGATGACAAACTGATACTTGTAGTTGTTGTGGAGTAACCTGATTAGGTGTGCCATGTGTTGGATGCTGGCATGTGATAGACAGTTGGCTGTTACCTCCTCCATAATCAACTTAGTGAGTGGGACGTCTGTGTGCTGCAGTACTGAGCCACCCATGATCACTGCATTGTGCGAGGTGGTCAGCCTTAGGAGCTTAGGTTGAAGGGCATACTGTGTAGGTGACATATGTGTCCTTTGGCATGTGTTATGTCGTGGTGTGTGAGTGGGTGTCTGTCTTGCTGGTCTGTGCTGTTTGTGTAAATGTCCATTGAGTGCCTCTGTGGAGGTGGGTGTGTGGCTTTTCAGTGTATGTCAGGGTTGTCATAGTGGGTGTTGTGGTGAGCTATGTGTTCCACATGGTGTGGTGCAGGTGTTGATCTTATCCTCTTGACCAGCTAGTCCAGTCTTTACTGGAGAGTGCATATTTCCACATTTGGTGATATAGGGGCAACTCTCACTGGTCTGAGTGTTTGGAGTTTAGAAGAGAGGGCTGTCTTTGTACATGAGGCAGTTGCAATAGTGCCTCAGAATGGACACATGCACCAGGTTAATGGGTGGAAACCGTACTTCAATCATGCCAGGAGGGGTGGTCATAACTAGTAAGTACTGGGGCTAATTCCATGATGAACAAGTCCTACTGATGGCTCCCAGGTGTGATACATGTATTGATACAATAACCTGTTGAAGTGCAAAGCTAAAATGCTATTTGAAGTGCAAGACAGAAAGAACTAGCTAGATGTAAGGGAGAAACTGAAGGCAAACTTCCTGCCACCTGTAATACTTTACCTCAGCTGTGCAGTTATTAGCACCTTTGGCCAGTTGTAAGTCTAGTAAGCTTTGTAACGCATGCAGTAACTGCATAACACTATAGTACAAATAATTGGATAGGCAGGGGTTCTAATCTCAATACTGACAAGTGTGTATGTGTATGAAAATCATTTACTGTGGGGGCTATACCATTTTTGACTTGTGTACCACCCTTTACACTTACCCTCACTCCAATTTAGTAGTCTTGTTGATGTGATTCACCTTAGAAGTACCTTTGGACTATGTGAAATTGTATAAACTCTTTGGTGCGTCTGATAACTGGGTAACACTGTAGTAGAAATAGCTAGATAGGCAGGAGTTCTATTTACAATGTTGGCAACTGTGTTTCATATACTGTGTGGCTTATACCATTTTTATTTGTGTACCACCCTTTACACTTCCCCCATCCTACTTTACTAGTGCTGGTGTTGTCCTTCACCTTAGAAGTACCTTTGGACAAGGTGAAATTGTGTAAGCTTCATGGCGCATCCACTAACTGTGTAATACCATAATATAAATCACTTGATAGGCAGGAGTTCTAATCTCAATGTTGTCAACGGTTGGTGTTTGTGTGTGAATCATGTACTGTGAAGGTTATACCATTTTGGTTGTGTACCACCATACTCATCCTAATTTAGTAGTCCTGTTGGTGTCATTCACCTTACAAGTACCTTTAGATGAAGTGAAATTGTGTGAGCTCTGTGGTGAGTCTGATAACTGTGTAGCAGTATAGTCGACATAAATAGGTAGGAGTTCTAATCTCAATACTGGTATGTGTGTGGATTATATCGTGTGTGGCTTATACCATTTTGATGTGTGTACCATACATAGCAGGTGACCACCTCCTGATGCCAATACTTTATATAGTGTGGTAATGGAAACCATTGTACAGGTCATATCAGTCCTCTGTAGAGATGTGTCTGTAATATCCAGATGTTTGGAACCTATTAATGCACTGTCTGCCTTAGCAATGCCCATGTATGTGATGTTGTTGCCAAACAGGCCATAGAGAGTGTACTGACACATATGGCAGCATAAGGTATCATACCTGACTAAAACAGTATACTGATACAATGCCTGCTATGCTCACACTTGTCCAGGCTTGTACGTGCAATACATGAGTCCAGATCCTTGGTTTTACAAGTGAATTGTTCATATCATGCGTCACATTAAAGGTTGGGAAAGGTGTGGACTGACATATTGTGGTCTCAGTCAGTTAGATCAGAAACAAATGGCATCTAAACAGGTGTATGTATACATTTTATATCCACTGTATAGCAGTAATGTTTCACACATGTCTCTACCTTAGTCAGTTTGTGCAACACATTTTGCTGGTATCTGTCCAGACGTCTTGCACTAACAGGTTGTGAGGTATGCTACAAGAATGTTACATTCTATTCAGAAAGGCCCCTGTGGTGACCACTGTGATGCAATACAATTAACTCCACCACAAGTGAACATGCACATAAAGTAATATGGCTATTAGTCATAGTTGTGTGTATGGTAACTTGCATGCCCTCCACATGCCTGGGGTAGTGACAAAGCACAATTGAACAATTCCATACTCACCAGCTTCAGGCTACTGTCCCATATGCAGATCAGAGTGACCTATGTAGTTGTGGGAGAGAGGTATTGTCAGCAGACTCACGTGTGCCCTTGGTAAAGGATGGATGCAGCACATCTGCACATTTACAGTACAACACCCAATACTACACAATTTGCTGTCCTTCACCATAGATTTGCACTTCTGTGCAGTAGAAATCTCCATCCACAACTTCAATCTGACCTGGCACATGCATGTAAATACTGTACAGATACAAGTATGTCTCATACAGTAGCCTACTAATCCCCACTGGGACCTTACCTGCATTCTCCTTGTCCATTGTATGGGTGCCACCCACCTCCAGGAAGTGGGACTTTGTACCCTGGGTGGCTCAAGCCTGGCAAGGAGCTCCTCATTTGGTGTCAGTAGGGTCTGCATGGTTGGGACCCCCCCCACTTGTGGATGTGGGGTCCCTGGCCTTGGCAGACACTTGCCAGGCATGGCATATAAGATTGGTGGCATGATGCCATACCTGTTCATATGTACATGCTTGCAGGCCCACCTAATTTGCCCTGTGGACAGGGTCTTCCCACAAGGTAGTCCTCTCCCACAGATTTTGCTGGCTTTGGCCCAACAGTACTGTGTGGTTCTGTATTATGACTTCTATTATCAGGTTGCATTCTTCTGGTGAAAAGGTTTCCCGCAGGTGATGTGATATTGCATCTGGTAGACATTAACAGGGAAACACATCACAGGACCCCATACATTTGGCAACAGTATGTCCAGTACCTGCACATTTACCTTGAATACCAGTAGACAACACTCACAACCATACCAGTAGCCACCACTCACAACCACACCATACCCCTGTAATCTATCAGCACAGTATTAGCTTGCATTGCACTCCTGGTCCTGATGAGTCATATTGCCAGCAGTGAGGGCAAATTGATTGCATAGTCTGCAATTCCTCATTCAGGTCTCTGTAAATGGATGACATTAGCCATCTTCCATCTGGATGGTGTTGCAGCTTGGTGTGACTACAGTGTGTAATGCAGGTGGGAGCATATGCCTGAGTTCATGTAGGATGCAGACAGGGATGATATAGCATCCCATGGATAGTTATATTTGTTGCTTTTCAATAAGGAATATGTACCTGCTCACTGGTGAAGAGGGGAGGGGAGTGGGTGCAGTACATATCCACCTATAGTGATGCTGAGCTGGGGGGGGGGTGTTTGCCCTAACCCTTTCTGCATCAGGTTGCCTGTAGCTATGATGTGTGTGTATGTGATCTGATTGGTCACCATTACAGGCTGGGTTGGTTTGTTGCTTCTGAGATTGCAGACATATGGGAAGATGGCCTTGTGATTGTCCTTGGTGGATGTCTCCAATTGGTACTCATAGTTGGCCTTACAGTAATCCACCTGTGACCTTATATGCTTGTTCAGACAATGGCTGACCTGATGCCAGGTTGGTTCTTGCCCCTACTTTTCCCTGTACACCCCACTATAAGGACTAAGTCTGTGGTTTGTGTAATGCTGCTGTCCAGCAAAGTGGATTACTTTACTTTCATGGAGGCAGGTATGACAAGTAAGGTATTGCTGAGTCCATACAGCCATGTATGTGTTCAACCAGTTGTTTGTATTGGCCATGGCCACAAAGTCATAACACAGTTGGACACTTCTCCAATTTAATAATGATAATCATGCTTATTGTTCTAACCATGTCTGTGTCAGGGCAATGCAACAACCAGTAGTTGTAGAAATGTCACTCTTTTGGGTGCACAGTAATTAAGATTACACATGTGTACAACATGTACAGCTTTTTTAACTGACATTTTGCATCCCATGTCTGTTTTCATGAGGTAGACACGTACACCCATACCTCCCAAACATACCAAATTACTCGTTTTTTACCAAGTTGTGAGGTCCAAATAATGGGGTTCCACGATTCTTGAGTGGCACCCCTTCATTTCCAATTTTTTTCCAAGTTTTTAAAATTTTCCGCGCTTTCAGAGCTCACGTCATAATGTGGGCAATGACGTCAACACCATCAGCCAGTCGGAATTGAGCTCAAGGGCTTTCCCGGCTGACTGGCTATTTGAAATCTGTCTACAGCTTTCCTGTTTTGCTTCCTACTTAAGCCAGCATCTGCGAGCTGCTTATTTTATTTCTTTCCTTTTCTGCTGCTTACTTAAGCCAGTGAGCTGCTTATTTTCTTTCCCGTATGCATCTGCTGAACTAACAAATACTGGTACTGAATTCTGGCCTTATGAAGGAAATCGCTGGTACCGAAGGAAAGGTACTTATATGAACTGCTGCACGGATGGACAGAGTATGCTTCTAAGGTACTCAACAGAGAGGAGTGTGTGTGTGTGTGTGTGTGTGTGTGTGTGTGTGTGTGTGTGTGTGTGTGTGTGCGTGCGTGTGTGCGTGCGTGTGTGTGTGTGTGTGTGTGTGTGTGTGTGTGTGTGTGTGTGTGTGTGTGTGTGTGTGTGTGTGTGTGTGTTTGACTGACTTCATATCTGTATGTGCTTACATTGTGATTACCTGCTGTCCAATCCAGGGCTTGTTTTTTAGCTTATACCTAATGGTTCCTGGATTGGGCTGCTGTTCTTGACAAATTGAAATGAATGAGAACAAAAACAGGAATTAGCTAAATGGCTGATCTGTTTTCATTTTTTTTTAAGTAGTAAAACACTAAATGAGGTCTTTCAAATCTTCACAGAGAGATATGTTTGGATTGTGCTTGCGTATTATCACAACCACAGCTTCTCTGCATTCAGTACATTTTTGGCAACATTCTGTTCTGAATTAAGTAACCTGCTGCCGAGCATTACAAAGTTAGAATGTTGCCAAGAATGCCGTGAATGCAAATAAGCTGTGGTTGTGATAATACGTAAATACTGTTTGGATTCTTTCCCAGAAAATGTTAATATCTATATGGTATTCTTGAACTTGACAACAGAATTTTATTGTAGGATTTCACTGAACGGTTAAAACAACAAACACTAATATACACTTAAGAAGTTCTCGAAACAGTCCAGAATGATCTGTTTCATCTTCATGTGACATTCCTTCCAGATTTTATTCAACTAGCTGCATCTTTTGTTAACATAATATCTTTTTTTATTTTCTGAGCCTTAAATGTTGCTCAAATGCAATTTTTTTTCTGGGTAACATGAGACAGGAATCCCTCCTTTTTAGTATTATAGATGAAACATCATACTCAGATTATGTTGGAATAAATAAACAGACGCATCTAAATTACTTTGTAAGGATTGAATTCACTAAATAATGACAGGCATTTGAATTTCACCCTTCATATTCTTCAGAAAATAAATGTTAACACAAACCTTTTATTCTAGCAATTTTCTAAGTTTATAAGATCAGTATTTGAAATCTGTCCCTGTTTTGGAGCTGTATTCCCCCATCATTGGCTTTGGCCAGGTTTTTTCTGCTAAGAGGATGAGAGCTATGGTAGTGAGAAGTGAGAACTGAATTCATTAAATGATAGCCATTTAAGTTTCAGTCTTCATGGCTTTCAGGAAGCTGCTGATCTGGCATAGTGGTATGATTTTCTGACTGTAGTGCACACAGTCCTCGGTTCAAGACTTGGCAGTAAAATACATGGTGGTAACACAACATTTTATTCTAACAACTTTCCAAAATTATACAAGCAATGTTTAAAATGTGTCCATGTTTTTTTTCTTTTGCCACCCCCCAAAAAAACTGAAATTGAAAATAAGTGCGAGAAGCTGTGCAAGATGCCTGTGGTTTACACTACAGTCATTCTATATATATATATATATATATATATATATATATATATATATATATATATATAGATAGATAGATAGATATATTGTGTGTGTGTATGTAAGTAGACTTTTATGATGGAAATGTTCTTAATTGGGCAGTTTTGTCATTATTGGTTCATGCATTTTCTTTCATTGCCTAATGCCTACTGGAAAAATGTTCAAACAAATTTTAAAATGTGCTCTAACTTAAGTCTAACATGTGTGCTGTATAATACAAGGAATAAAATTTAATAAAGTCAGGAAGGTGTATCAAAGAACGCATGTATGTTTCTTGTTTTGTGTGCAAGGGGCCTATGATATGAAAACAGCCCAAAGGTAATTTTTATCCACCACTGGCCAGATGCATTTTTTTGGATGTGGTGTGGGTTTCAATGTTGTTTCAATGAATGTGAGTTTTAAGAGCAGAGAAGTTTTAATGCTAAGTCTATTTTCATTGTGAGACAGTATTCCTTTGTTTAGCAGATATCTATTAGTGTTTGTGCATTGTGCTATAACATGTGAAAATAAAATCCAAATAATCATTGTAGAAGTAAAGTAGTATGCCTGCACACATTAGTGTTTATGGTAAATGGGGTGAAATAGCCAGGTAATAGGACATTGGAATGGCTGCAGGGGGACTCTGGTGCCATATTTTGGTTGTCCTTCAGTTTGCGTTTCAAAGTTGGTATTCCACAATTTACTTTCAAATCACTGGACATCCGAAACACTAGATCCAAATTACTACTCAAAAAGACTGAAAAATCACTTTAGCATAAATAAACTATGCCTTTGTTATCAGCCCCCTGACTAACCCATCTCTTCAGACCAACCATTCACTTTTTTTCACCTACAAGTACCCAACCCTACCTCCATCCTGACTCTCTCACCCTTCTTCACTGCAAAAGCTTTCCCTATTTTCAACCTCAACACTTTCTTTGTACTGGTTCCAATCTTCTCAGCAGAAGAATGTCAAAAACCACTTCTGCACTTTAATCTCTTCTCACTGCTACTAAGTAACTTCCTTATTGTTTTTTTTTCTCTATACAGTAAATATTTTTCCTGTTTAACTACTACAATATACATAGTTAGCTAACATTGTATATAATCTGTAAACAGTTTTATGTATTATGGACTCTCATTACATTATGTATCTTACTTGTGTACTTGCATATGTTTGTCACTTTAGAGCTTTTCTCCATGGGTCTCCAGTGAAAAAGTGCTTCATCCCAGATGGACCAACCTGGTTAACAAATGTCAAATAAATAAATAAAATTGAGTGGGTGGGTTATGTTATTATGTATGCAAATTTTACGTTAATCAGCATACAGATTTGTACCTATTTTTCATGGGCCTTGTCCAGATTTTTGATGTTTCCAGGTTGAGAGGTATGCATACACCTACTCATACTGATGTGTGCATTGGTAATACCTCACATATATGTCTGTTCTATGTCAGTATGGCACACTGTATTCACACTCTTGCTGCACAGTCATCCCTCTCAACCTGTTACAGCAGGACATTTGTAGGATGCAATGGGTGCAATGGGACAAAATCACTGACAGTATCTCAATATTGCTGTAACATACTTGAGTCATTCAATAGCACAGTAGCCTTTGCACTGACAGGCATCCCCTGGCAGATGTCCAACTGTCATATGGCAGGAAGGGAGGTGAAAGCCTAGGAGGGTGGTATTGAGGGAAAGAATTGTTAATGTTGGCAGTATGACTGGTATAGCGACCAGGTTAACTGACATGATGGCCAGGGGATGGTTGATATTTTGTGTGTGTGCAAGAAACCACATGGAAGGGAATTATGGTTAGATGTTTGGTAGGCAGGTCACAATTGTGCTATCATGGTGTAGACTGGTGGGGGAAGGGGATAGGGCTACTGCTGAAGGAACAGTATGCCAAGAGTGTTTTTGAAGGATGACTTAAGTGTCTGATAGAGTGATGTTTCTGATGCTGTAAGCTGATGGTGTAATGACTGTTGTTAGTGTATATGCTATGCAAGTTGTTTGTCAGATGGATGTGAAAGAGAAATGTGATGTCATTTGGATGACGTGGTGATGGCTGTACCCAAGGGTGACAGACTGGTCATTGCAGCAGATATCAATGGGCTTGTTGCTGAAGGGAACAGAGGGGATGGGGAATTGATGGGTATGTGTGGTGTTAAAAGGAGTGGAGATGGTGAGATGGTAGTGGACTTTGCAAAAAGGATGGACATGGCTGTGGTGAATACACACAATAACATGAGGGAGGAGCATATAGTGACATACAAGAGTGGAGTAAGATGGACACAGGTGGAATATATCCAATGTAGGAGGGCCAGTTTGAAGGAGATTGGAGACTGTAAAGTGGTGACAGGGGAAAGTGTATTTAGGCAGCAGAGAATGTTGGTATGTGAGATAATGTTGGTGATTGAGATGAGGAGGAGTGTGGGGGCAGCACCAAGGATCAAATGGTGTGAATTGGAAAAGGGTGATTGTGAGGTGGAGTTCAGGGAAATGTTGAGACAGGCACTGGGTGGTAGTGACAATCTAACAAATATCTGGTTAAGTACAGCAGAGCTGGTAAGGGAAACAGCTAGAAGGATGCGTGGGCTGACATGTGGATGGAGGAAGCAGTACATGGACACCTGTTGGTGGACTGAGGAAGTACTAGATAGTATACAGAGGCAGAGGTTGGGGAAGAAGGAGTGGGATTGTCAGAGAGATGAGGAAAGTAGGCAGGAGCATGAGGAGATGATGTGCATGGCAAAGAGACAGGCAGCAAAGGCTGAGGATAGCCATATGAAGAGTTCTATGGCAGGTTGGACACTAAGGAGGGATGAAAGGAATTGTACTGATTGGCTGGACAGATGCACTGAGCTAGGAAAGATGCGCAGCAGATAAGGGTGATAAAGGGTGATGAGTTATATGTACTCACAAGCGAGGAGAGTGTGTTGAGCACATGGACAGTGTACTTTAAGAGGTTAATGAATGAAGAGAATGAGACAGAGAAGGTTGGATAATGTGGGTATGGTGAATCAGGAAGTGCAATGGCTTAACAAGGAGGATGTAAGGATAACTATGAAGAGGATAAATACTGGCAAGCCTGTTGGTCCACATTACACACCTGTGGAAGCATGGGTCTGTTTAGGGGAAATGGCAGTGGTGTGTTAGCCAGACTGTTTACTGAGATCTTGGGAAGTGTGAGGTTGCATGAGGAGTGGAGAGAAAGTTCTTGGGTATGGTGTTAAGAATGAGGTTGATGTGCAGAGCTGTGATAAATACAGAGGGATAAAATTGACCGGTCACAGCATGAAGTTTTGGGTAAGAGTAGTGGAAGCTAGGTTACGTAGGGAGGTGAGAAGTACTGGTCAGCAGTATGGTTTTATGCGTGGAAAGGGCACTATTGATGTGATGTTTGCTCTGAGACTGTTACTGGTGGAATACAGGGAAGGTCATGAGTTGCTCTGTGTCTCCCTGGACTTACAGGGTGCCTAGACAGGTATACAACCTATACAGTTGTGGTAATATATGATGAAGTCATGAGTGAAAGAGATATATGTAAGAGTGGTACAGGATATGTACAAGGGTGGTGTGACAGCATTGAGGTCTGCATTGAGATTGATGGATGTGTTTAAGGTGGATGTGGGATGACATCAGGGATCAGCTGTGAACCATTTCTGATTTGCAATGGTGATGGACAATTGACAGACAAGATCATACGGGAATCCCCATTGACTATGTTGTTTGAAGATGACATTGTGATATGTATTGAGAGTAGGGAACAGTTTTTGGAGACCCGGGAGAGGCTGACAAATGCTCTATAGAGGAGAGGAATGAAGGTCATCAGCACTAGGACAGAATATCTGTGTGTGAACGAGAGGAAGGATACTGGAATGTTGAGGATGCATAGAGTACAGTTGGCAAAGGTGTATGTGTTCAACTGACTGGGATCAACATTTCAGAGTAATGAGGACTATGGAGGACAGGTGAAGAATAGAGTACAGGCAGGGTGGAGAGGGTGGAGAAGAGTGTCAGGAGTGATATGTGACAGACGATTACCAGTAAACATGATATGCGAGGTCCACAAGAGGGTAGTGAGACCACCTATGTTATATTGGTTGGAGACAGTGGCATTGACATAAAGGCAGGAGTCAGAGCTGTGCATGGCAGGAGTCAGAGCTGCACATGGCAGAGTTACAGATGTTGTGATTTGCACTGGGTGTGACATGGGTGCACAGGTTTAGCAATGTGTATATGACAGGCTCAGGCCATGATGGATGGATATGAGACAAAGTTGGGGAGGCAGCATTACATCAGTTTGGACATGTGCTGAGGAGGGGTGCTGAGTATATTGGGAAAAGGATGGTAAGGATGTAGCTGTCAGGTAAGAAGAAGAGAGGAAGGCCTCAGATAAGGTTTCTGGATGTGGTGAGAGAGGACATGCAGGTAGTTAGTGTGAGAGAGCAAGATTCAGAGGATAGGCAGAAATGGAAACAGATGATCCACTGTGGCAATCCTAAATAGGAAAAACCAGAAGACAATGAAGGGCAATGTTGTAATGCAAGTCGTCACAGATTTGGCAAGGATTTGACAGACATGACACAACTCTATGGGTACATGACTACAAATATGAGGCACACATATGGTCAGTGTGCAGAACACTGGACAGTTAAATGGTATGAGCTCAGTATATAACATACAGTTCAACACATACATCTGCAGCAGTACTTTACTATGCAAATACCATGTATAGACATCTCACATTCTTGAGCCCAACAAGTATATCCTAGTTGTATTCACAAGTAAGATATAGATATGTACAACATCCCAGTAGCTGGCCTAGTCACTACAGACATAGCCACATGCTATGGCCATCAGTGCTGTTCAGCATTACATCAGCACAGCAAGTCTTGTTGAGACATATGCTTTCAAATCCCTATGTCCCATTATTACAGACCACCTACTGCATTCAATGACATGCTTATTTGTTTCACATACTTTTTATTTTTTTCTGGATTTTGCACAGATATATCTTTTTTTTTGTTTCACACACTACTTCAACTTTGTACTGATGGACTGTCTATGATAGAACTGGTTTGAATAGCTGGCAGCTTGTCTTTTGTAGGTAATGCTCATGACCATGTGATGGCCTGAGCACCAAATGGTATTCCCCAGTTGCTGACTGCATGCAGAGCAGCTGTGTAGTTATTCCAATAGCCAATGTCATGGCAACACAGTCCTATAATTGAGTACTCCATGTGGGCATTGGCCCTTTCCCTTACTTGTGAAGAAGACATCTTGGATGTGTGTAAGCTAATACCTCTTACAACAAGACATGTGGAGACAATCCAACTAAATGGTGAATATTCTAGACTTAGGGGCAGAATGAGAGCCTTGCTGTTATATGTTTTGAATACTTCTTGTTTAACAGGGTTTGTCTGAACATGTTACTTCTGCTTGGGTTTCAGTCTGACAAAATTCTGCGTCTGCATAGCTCTCAACTGTAGGGCTATTCACATAATGGCCAGAGGTTTGCCTGTTATGTTTGGTTTGTTCCCCAGACAGGTGTTGTCCTTGGCAAATCAGTAGCATACTCTGGTGATTGCAATCAGCAAATGCTAACATCCATTTGTGTTTCAGACTTTATATCTCTCAGAGAAGATATGTTACAACAAACACTGTGACACCAGCAATTTTCTCAGTGTACAACAGCAATATTTCATATGGCCATGTTTTTGGCCTCTGTCCCAAATTATGTCAGGCTTTGTACAGATGCCATACAGTAGGAGGTTGATAGGTAGGGTCTACCATTATTTTATTCTGTCATTCCTGCTGAGGGGAAAAGTTGAACAAAATGTGGGACTCTGTACATTCAAGAGATTTCTGCATGGAGAATGCTCTTAGATGTCCTTGTAACATATTTTATGTGGGGGACAGTAACAAGTGTTTTAAAACTAGGCTGTTAAAACATGTGAGACATATTACTGATGAGAAAGAATACAATTCTATAGCTGTACATTTTAATAATTCTCATCATGGGGTAATAGTCATGAAAAAACATTTATGTACAGAATCAGTTTAAATTCTTAAATGTGATACTTTAACCCCTAGGGGGTTAAATGAGTAGTGTAATTGGAGGCTGTGTATATACATGTAATTAAGTGTAGTGGGTTACAAGGTACTGCTTTGGAAAAAAGTCTGTTTCTCAGTTTGATCAAACAATCATAAAAGAACAATTATTATGTGCAGTATCAATGCATGTTTTAAATGTGATACTTTAAACCCTAGGGGGTTGAATGAGGAGTGTAATTGGAGGCTGTGCATTTAAATGTACTTAAGTATTAATTGCTTCTTCTAATTAAGGTAAGTATTTCTTGTAATGTGTTACTCCTTGAAGGCTTTGGCAAAGATATCAGAATAAAATCAACTTGTGTGAATTACTGGCTGTTTGCATTTTTGTTTACTATCTTCACTCATTGTAGTTGTTTTGCTAAGAGGTCATTGCATATGTCTGGCCATTTTGTATGGCCTATCATGATTTTATAGCAGCATACTGTTCAATCATTATGTGGAGTGGGGGGGGGGCAGATGTGAGTGTCTTGGGTCCTTTTGTATCCAACTATGCATGCTGCCCCAGTTATGGGTAGTCTATCAGCAGCATATGTTTGTATGGGCATTTAGAGACATGTATGCATATATATATATATATATATATATATATATATATATATATATATATATATATATATATATATATATATATATGGATCACCTTCAGATGCCCGAAACGCCAAACCGCCGACACCAAAAGACCGACAACAAAAAATACCGACAACGCAAAACACTGAATACCATTACACCAACACACTACACGTAAACAACACAGTACACTACATAACATATCCACTATCCCTAACCCAAACCCTAACCCTAAGGTCCGACACTACCACACACTTACCCTACCTGCACCCTAACCCTAACTCACTTACCCACCCCTAACCCCAAGATCCGACACTACCGCACACTCACCCTACCTGCACCCTAACCCTAACTCACTTAACCCACCCCTAAACCCACAGTCCCTCACTATCGCACACTTACCTGTCCGCTCCCTAACACTAAATCCCTCACTCTATCGCACACTTACCGAGTCCATCGGGTTCTCACCTTCTCGGTCATCTGCATTGTCGGTGTTTTCGACCCGTCGGATTCCGTGTCGGTGAAATGCGCTGTCGGGCATCTGAAGGTGACCCATATATATATATATATATATATATATATATATATATATATACACACACACACACACACACACACACACACACACACACACACACACACACACACACACACACACACACACACACACACACACACACACGTCAGTATTTCTTGGTAATATATTTATATATTGTTATACATATATATGTATCTCCAGACATATCTCTCTCTCTCTCTCTCTATATATATATATATTTTTTTTTCATGTATATATGTGTAGATTACAATCATCCCTGATTGCAATGTGTATTTCCTATTGTACACTGACTGTACTGCATGATATGTTGTAAAAACGTCCTAACATCATGCAGCTAAGGTGGCCTAGTGATAAATCGCTGTGACTATGATGTGTAGCATCCTGGGTTCAAGACTGAACAGAGCTAATTATTTTGTTGCTGGCCAGAAGAAGGGTTGCTGGATACAGAGTGATTAACGCACTTTTAAGGAGTTGTAAGTGGGTTTGTGTGGGTTTGTGTGGCACTAAACTTCGATAAAACACGGTTAAACTGATAGGCAATTAAACTGTGTAGGCTTCGCTTACCGACACTTACCAGTGTGCAAATATGCTTTTCAGGACTAACTACTAGTTTTCATTCACATGTAAGCAATTTGTACACCTGCTAAGCATAGCTCAGCCATTAACTATTGCTCACATTCCAGTCTCATAAAATAGCAGAGTAATGACATCAAGTAATACGTTTATTTAATTTCCTGTACATATGTTTTTATGTGCTCTCATTATAGAAGCAAGGGGTGTGACTATACTGTACGGGACACGGGTATACATGGGTAGTATCACATGTTTTTTTTTCTATCATTTGTTTTTATACATGGGTAGTATCACATGTTATATGCACTCACATTTGCAAGTTACACCAGCTACAGTACACTGGTTGATGAATATGATTCCACACATATTGTAATATGAAATTAGTACTGTTGACACTGCTTTTCCATGTAAAATTAGATTGCCTATTGTAGTACTCTAACCATGCACTTCTGCATGGAGAGCTGGGACTCTAAGTACTACACTATCTTGTTCTTGGTCTTTCAGCTGTATGTTGTTATCTATCTATTGGGTATTAATATGATATTATTATATTAACTGTAGAGTACTATGTTTTTGGCCATGTCATTGAGAACTGCTGTCATGTAGTAATGGCATGCATTTCAGTTTCAGACTTCTGTCCTTCAGGACATTCATCCTAATGCATAACATGTTTGCTGACCACTTTCTGTCTGTCCTCTGTGCAGATGTGAATATATCAGGTATTGCTAAGGCCATACAACTATGTAGGTGCCCACATAGTTTTGTGCTATGGGTCTGGACACTGCTGCTAGCTCTGACAAATGGGACATCCTTCCTGTGGGCCTTGGCCCTTTTACTTGCCTGTGTGAGGGACATTACAGAGGTGGTGGGCTACAGATTCACAGACCGTAGGTGGGAATACTTCACATGACAGGACATCTGGAGACAGCACAACATGGGAGTTATATCTCCAGAATTGTGAACAGATTCTATGTCATCATCAGAGTTGTTATGCACATGGTGGGTTGATAGGTTGACAAGATTTGTGTGGACATGCATTTAGTGAGTGACTTCATGTCTGAATGTGATATGTCTCTGACATACCTCTCCACTGGCATGCTGTCCACAGACTGTCCACATGTTTGTCTGTTATGTTTTGTCTGTTCCCCAGACAGTTGTTGTCCTTGGAAAATCAGTCAGGGACTCTGAGGAATGCAGTCAGTAAATACTAAAATCCATTGGTGTTACTGACTTCATATTCCTCGTAAAGGATATGTTACAACAAACCCAGTAACATCAGCAACTGTCTAAATTTCTGACAGCAATATGTCCAATCTATGCCTGTGTTTGTGCCTCTGTCCCCAAATGATGTCAGGCTTTGTCCAGATGTCATGCACTATGAAGCTCAGATGTATTTAGTATCATTATTTCTTGCCTTCATTCCTCCTACCATCCCACTGATTTAGTAGACCCACAGACATGTTACAGGGAAGATCCCATGGATATCAGTCCTGAGCCTGTACATTCTGAGGTGAACTGTACATTTGAGAGGTCTGTGTATGTATGGCCATGCTGACAGATTGTCAGAATTGTGTACACATATCATGTGTACATGTTATGTTGGGCTGTGTATGGAGGGGGTAGATGTAAGTGTTATGGCTCCTTTTTTATCTGACTGTACATGCTGCTCCAGTGTTTGCTGGTCTATTAGCTGTATGCCTTTGCAGGAGCAGACTGAGATGTGTCCTATACCATGGTCAGGATTCAGACTGCACTGAGAATTGGGCCACTAAATTTAGGGGTAGTGTGTGACTGGAAAACAATTATGTATTTCTTCACACAATCCGTATATTCTACTGTTCACCTGACCTACTGGTATGTGACTGTGGTGGGATTGGTTGTGGGTATGCATTTTCACACTGGTGTCTGATTTTTGGTGCTGTAACATCCCAAATGAGGATGACAACACATTCTTTCACATTAAGCTTAAGGTCATGGCTCAGACACCAGTCATTGGTCTTAGTGAGGTCTTTCTGTAGGATATCAACATCACTTGGGTAGTTAATAGCACCCAAATTGCAATCATCTGCAAACATTGTCAGCCAGAGTCCCTTCATGTTGGCATGAACTTTAGAGAAGTTGATATCAAACAGAAGAGGACCCAGGACTGAACACTGTTGAACTCCACTCATGACTGGTCGGTAGTCTGACTTGGGGTCTGCAACTTTCACACCATGGATTCTATCTGTGAGACAGTTTCCAACCTATCTACTGTTATAGGGATTGATGCATAGCTTAGTGAGTTTATCCATGATTCCTGAGTGGGGAATGTTATCAAAGGGCTTGGCCAGATCGAGGTAGGCTGTATGAACCACCTTGCCTTCATCCAGATTGTGGTAGGCTGTATGAGCCATCTTGCCTTCATCCACAGCCCTGGTAACTGACTGAAAGAAGTTGGCCAGGTTGATTGAATAAGCATGATCTACCCTTCACAAAAGCAAACTGTGTGGAATCCTGAGTCTGTAGAGTCCCATATCCCTGTTTCTTAGGTCCATGATGATGCATTCTGTAGCTTTGCATGACAGCTTTGTCAGGCTAATGGGGCTATACTTCCCAGGGTCTGCAGCCACTCCTCCTTTGTGGAGAGGGATACCTGTAGCAGTGCACCAGTCAGTAGGGACAAAGCCTGAGGTAAAGCTGTGATTGAACAGGGCACACAGGTGAGGTGCCAGTTCACTCTGTAGTTCATGCAGAAGACAGCCAGGGATATTGCCAGGTCCTTGGACACTGATGTTTTAACCCAAGCAGCAGTACTATTGGGTGCCTGGCAGTGTACTGGTATTGAGATTGGTCCTTTGAGGTTGGGGAGAGGGCTAAAGTTGCCACTGAATCTGTGTGCTAGTATATTGGCAATATCTGTTGGCACAGTATAGGAGGTACCATTGTGCAGTAGCTCAGAGAACATGCTGTTATTGCCATGGAGATTTACATAACAATAGGAGGGCTTGTGGATGTCTTTACTGTGTGCTGCAATTATGTTCTCACAGCTAGCTTTAGAGTAATTGATGAGGAATCTTATCCTTTTTTGAGGCTGATAAGGGTTTTTTTCCAGTCTTGGGATTTCACCTTATTCCATATCAGTTTCCTCTTTCTGTTGTAGAGTTTCTTTGGGCAGGGTACCACTAAATTGACTTCCTTTTTCTGGAGGGGAGCACCTTGTTTCTATTGGGTATGGTGGAATCCATGCATTTTGTATGTGTTCATACTGCACTGGTATATGATTTGGAGGTCATGCAACTAGTCTCCATTTGCATGGTTGCCGTGAAGTTGGCCACCTCTGTTTTTTGTAGGCCAAAGTTTGCTTTGGGAAGGTTTCTCATGGTGGTTACTTATGCAAGGGGGTGGGAGGGATGTGGATTTCTAAGATGATGACATTGTGGTCAGATCTAACCATGGCAGAGTTGACTATTGATGTACAGTTGCCCATGTTAGTACTGACTAGGTCAATGATGTCTCTACCTGTAGTGGGTGTAGAAATGAGCTGGTCCAGGCCATTGAAATGAATGCATTCCAGGAAACACTGGGCAAGTGCATTGATACATGAGTATCTTTCACAGTTAATGGAGGGGTAGTTGAGGTCAACCAGCAGGAGAGTGTTAGGTTGGACGGTAATATTCTCCAGGGTGCTTAGGAACATGTTATTTGACTCTTGGGACATGGTTGAGGACCTATAGCAGGCTACGACATGAATTGCTGTCTTACCCTATGTTAGTTACACCTGCAGTATCTGTGATGCATTATGTTGGGCTACCAGTCTGGACATGTGCGCATCCTTTGTGAATAAGGAGTGTTTCGAGTGAATGCCTTTTGAGATTTAGAGCTGTAGTGTTGAGCAGCATGACCCTCAGATTGCATGTGTTTGTAGCTGTTATATATTTAGGTGTGTGTGTATATATATATATATATATATATATATATATATATATATATATATATATATATATATATATGGTTTCTGGCATTTTTAATTTTTCCAAGTCTTTTGGGTTTCTAATACCATGACTGGAATGGACCCCATTCCTAAGTCAAAGTATGATTAAAGTTCATGAAATTAGTATTGTTTCACTCTTTGATGATAGCCAAAACTGCCCTTTGCAGCACCCACAGTGTGCCCTGTAATGACTCCTTCTGCAATTCGTACAGTGCTACATGAATTGGTAGCATATCTAAATAAGATTGTAAATTCTTTTTTATAAGACCCGTTGCTCCTACTACTATTGGAATTGTCTGGGTATCTTTCTTCCACATGGCTCTCACTTCTGCCTGCAGATCAAGGTATTTTATGACTTTGTGTCTCTCTGTACGCAAGACACTGTAGTCACTGGGTGTGGCGATTTCAATGATCAATTCTACCATTGTCTTCTTTTCATGGACCACTATATCTGGTTTTCTAGCATCTATCTTTTGAATTGTTGGTATTGGGTGATTCCATGTGATATAAACTTCATCATTTTCTATGATTCTTTGTGGCTCATGTTGTCAGTGCTTTTCAGCCACTTTGATACCATAATGTTTGCACAATCTCCAATGTAACAGTCTTGCTACATTATTATGCCTCTCAGTATACAGTCCCACTGCCATTAGTGCGTCATAACCAGCAACAAGGTGTGTGACTGTTTCCAATTCTTTATTACAAAACCTACATATGTCTGTTTCTCCCACATGTTCAATGCACTTTGTAAACTAGTGTGTATGTAGCCCACTATCTGGGGATGCCAATATTAACCTTTCATTTCTTGATTTCAATTCACCTCTCCTTAACCATTCCTGTGTTTGTTCTTGATCGACATGAGGCTCGTCCAGAACTTTTCTATACTTGCAACTGTATTTATGTTTTTTCCACATTTCTTGCCTTCTCATCTGGTCCTTCATCTTATATTCTTTCTTTTGTTTTTTAGCACATTCACTTGCTGCCTGGTTTTTATCTACTTTTGGTTTGATTTCCATTCCTGCTTGACGTAAATATGCTTCTGCTAAATTAAGCAGAGATGTCATCTTAGATTTGTTCTCCTCATGTTTCAAAACTTTCACTACATTTGGATCTTGTGAGGTCAGTAGATATGTGTGGAGTCCCACAATTACAGATCTATACATGTAATCAATTTCAAGGAGGACAATCCATCCTTCGGAATGGGGAATATATAATCTTGGTATATACTGATTTTTATAAATCATTTGGTGAGCATGAAGCATCCTTCTTGTTTTAATATCCAGTCTATCCAACACTTTTTGGGGTCATTCAGTCACACCAAAACTATAAGTCAGGACAGGAAGAGCAAACTGATTTATGGCTTGGATCTTGTTCCTAGATATCAATGCTGTTTTCAGGATTAATTTAAGTCTTCTAAAGTATTCCTTACTGAGCTTTATTCGCATTTGTTCATGTTTTATTGCTGATCCTTCATCAATTCACAAGTATTTATACACTCCCCCTTGCTCAAGTTCTTTTATATCACATTCTTGTCCCAAACTGAAGTTTTCCTGGTGCTGCAGTTTTCCTTTTTTTAAAGGTTGCTTTTGCACATTTATCAAAACCAAATGACATGCCGCTATCATCTGAAAAAGTTTTGACAACCTGCAGCTGTGCTTTCAGTTCCTCATCTGATGAGCTATACAGTTGTAAATCATCGACAAAGAGAAGATGAGAAGTCATTAGACTTTGTTATTTTCTAGAAGCCAAATTGTAGCCATGGCCTAAGATGTTACGTAATTAATGGATTAATGGCAAGGCAGAATAGCAATGGTGACAGAGAGTCACCCTGGACTATCCCCCTTTGAATTTTTATCCCTGGGATAATAATCTGTCCTTTATCATGGCTTAATTACAAAGTGGTCTGCCACTGTTTCATGGTTACCGTAATGTAGTCAATCAGTGTAGGATGTAGCTTATACATTTTAACCACTCTTTTATCCATGAATGTGGGATACTATCAAATGCCTTTTTGTACTTAATCCATGCCATACTTAGATTCTTCCCCTTCTTACAGTTTTCCACTATAACTTTGTTTAACAACAAATGATCCTTTGTTCCATATGACTTTCTTTTATTGCCCTTTTGTTCTACTGCTATAATTGAGTTTTCTTCTAAATGACTAGAAACTCTGTTGGCGACAATTCCCATGGATAGTTTATACATCGTTGGAAGACAAGCTATTGGTCTATAATTTTTAGGGTAGCTTGCAGGTTCACTCTTAAGTAAGAGCATTGTTTTTCCTGTTATTAACCAGTGTGATGTGTGCTCGGCATGTGCATATAAATAGTTCTTACTCATGGTTAAATCCTCATGTAAAGAAGTTAATACTTTAAACCAAAAGTTAGGTACTGCATCTGGGCCTGGGTTTCCAGTTAGAGGCTTTTCTCAACTTTGTTTCAATCTCTCTGGTTATCATACCTCTCAACCTTGAAACATCAAAAATCTGCACAAGGCCCATAAAAAATAGGTGCAAATCTGTACGCTGATTAACATCTAATTTGCATACATAATTATGTAACCCCGCCCACTCCAATGGAATTGTGGGCTACCAACTTTCAAACGCAAACTGAAGAACAGACAACCAAAATATGACACCAGAGTCCCCCTGCAGCCATTCCAATGTCCCATTACCTGGCTATTTCGCCCCATTTGCCATAAACACTAATGTTTGCATACTGTTTTACTTCTACAATGATTATTTGGATTTTATTTTTACATCTTGCAGCACAACAATGCATAAACACTAACAGACATCTGCTAAAGAAAGCAATACTGTTTCACAATGAAAACAGACTTGGCATTAAAACTTCTCTGCCCTTGAAACTCACATTCATTGAAGCAGCATTGAAACCGACACCACATCCAAAGAAAATGCATCTGGTCAGTGGTGGATAAAGATTACCTTTGGGCTGTTTTCAAATCATTGGCCCGTTGCACACAAAACAAGAAACATACATGTGTTCTTTTCTTTGATATACCTTCCTGACTTTATTAAGTTATATTCCTTGTATAATAAAGCACACTTGTTAGACAGAGCACATTTTAAATTTATTGTGTGAACATTTTTCCAGTATGCTGTACTGTAGGCAATGAAACAAAATGCATGAACCAATAATGACAAAACTGCCCAGTTCAGAACATTTCCATCATAAAAGTCTACTTCCACACCCACACTATAAATAGAATGACAGTAGTGTAAAGCCATAGGCATCTTGTACACCTTCTCGCACTTATTTACAATTTCAGGTTTTTTTTGGGGGGGGGGGGGGAGCAAAAGGTCAAAAACCAGGGACACATTTTAAGCATTGCTTGTATAATTTTGGAAAGTTGCTAGAATAAAATGTGTTACCACCATGCATTTTACTGGCAAGTCTTGAAGCCAGGACCCAATGCACTACAGTTATAGCAACATACCAATACGCCAAATCAGCAGTTTCCTGAAAAATAGGAAATGAAACTTAATGGCTATCATTAAGTGAATTCAGTTCTCACTTCTCACCATAGCTCTCAACCTCTTAGCACAAAAAAACCTGGACAAAGCCAGTAATGGGGTAATACAAATTCAGTTCTCACTTCTCAGTCACCATAACTCTCAACCTCTTAGCACAAAAAACCTGGACAAAGCCAATAATGGGGTAATACAAATTCAGTTCTCCCTTCTCAGTCACCATAACTCTCAAACTCTCAGCACAAAAATCTGGACAAAGCTCACAAGTGGTGGTGGCTAGGGACTCTATGCTGTTTTTACCCTGTACTGAAGGTACAGGGCTTGAGCCTGAATACTTCTAGCCACCAGGTGTATTAAATGGGGGCATTTACACACACACACACAAAACACCTTAGCAGCTAGAAATAGATACTAGTCACAAAGAAGCATAATGGTAAATGAAGAGTAATAATTCTCACCCATCAAATGCATGTACTTTGCCAGACAAAAATATCATACTCTTCCTGTAACCTTGGACTCTCTATGTTAACCATGTAAGCGAGGGGACGACCTAGGAACAGTCTGGTTAAGTGATTTGCTCAGAGCTGCACAGTAGGCAAATGGAGATGAAGGGAATCAAACCTGTACTCTCCTGTCAACAGGAAGCAGCTCATTAACAGTTCAGGGTCTTCATCCTTAACTGCCAGACTTTTCAGAAAAAAATGGAATGATTTCAACTCTTAAAAAAGCATGCAATGTATGTGCCATTTGGGTTGCAGAATCATAAAAATAGTCTTTCTGTAGGTACTATTAATCTGCATACCCATAAAAAGCCTCTTAGAGAATATAGTACAAAAACATACACTCTATTGGAAACATACATGAAAAACAATTTGTTGAGATGCTATTCCTCACTGTTCCAAAGATCTTTTTGTAAAACACCTGCATGTTATCCTTTTAAAATATTTTCTGCCAGAATAATTAGGGCTACTTTTTTTTTAGAAGGAGTCTTAACTTTTAGATTTGCACCTTTTCAGTGAAAGCAAGGATCTCAAAACTTTAGCTAATAGGCACTGAAATAATGATGATACTTGTGAATGCTCAGCAACAGAATAGTACAAGTGGAATAGAATGAAATACCTGTCCCAAGTAGGAATATGGCCGAAAACAGCAGTACATGAATAAGCAGGGCCATCCCACTGCAGTCATACCAGCCCTGACAGTGAGGAAAGGAACACCTCCACTTCTTTAAAGGAGTGTTTCACTACCACGGTTGGTGACAAAGCCATAACAAAACTGTAACAGATACCACCTGCGGGCTCACTGAAGTCACGATGAATTAACAGATAAGAGACAACGCACAGCAAAAGTGAAACCTCCACCCTCCCATCTGATATATTTTTTAAAACATGAATGTGAGTTCATAGGAAAATCAAACCAGCTTACCCTGAGAGGCTAGTTTAACACTCTACAGTCTCCACGGTAACACCGAATCAGTCAGGTTAGGGTCTTTCAGCTTCACTTGTAAATGAGATACAAGTTCTCTGTACAGATAAACCCTTTTCTAAATGTACCCTTACTAAAACACTAAAAGATCATATAAATCTAAGTCAGTCACTATCAGTCAGGAAGTCATGGATTGCAAAAAATCCATTACCCACTACCACCCATGAGTCAAGGCAAATGCCAGATGCAGGACTTTTGCCCTGCTCAGCATACGTAACGAGCACAGCGTTCAGAGTTGATCACTAAAGTGTCTCAAACTTGAAAGCATTTTCTTACAGATTCAAAACAGTATGCAACGCAAGAGGTAATTTTTACTCTATACCCAGATTTGCATCATTGCCATTTAAGCCACATTCACTACATTTCTATTACACAGACACACACACACACACACACACACACACACACACACACACACACACACACACACACACACACACACACACATAGTTCCTTACTTGTTCCCGCTGCCATTCCAACTTCTGAACATAAATAAAATAATCCAAGAGTGCTGCCCAGACTGATTGCTTTCTACCTCTAGCCCACCAATAATCCCCATTAGAAAACTGCTGTCTGTTCCCGCTCGCATTTGACCAGCCAGAAATTTGCACGATGTGAGCTCCTTGAGCTCAATTCCAACTGGCTGGTAGGCCTGATTGAGCTGGCGTCATTGCGCACGTGATGACGTCAGCTCAAACAGCGCGAAAATTAAAAAAATATTAAAAAACAGCAGAAAAAAATTGGAAATGAAGGAGTGCCACTTGGGAATCGTGGCACCCCTTCATTTGGACCCCAAAACTCGGTAAAAACCGAGTAATTCGGTATGGTTGGGAGGTATGCTGGTTATTATTTCATCCCATTTCATATCCTGTACCTTTAAACTTCTTATTATCTGCGGTGGTGGTGCTGCAGTAGCATTGTCACCTCACAATCAGACGCTGTCCGGTTCGATTCTCAGCTAGATCGTCTTCTGCGTGGAGACATGCATGAATGGGCATACCTTCGTCGAAGGTCGTGCTTCAGGGCTGGTAACTCGGTACGTAAAAATCAACTACCAATCATTAGCGGACCGGAGTTCTGCTGTGGCAACCCCTAACCGGGAAAAGCCGAAAGACACAATAACAACCTTTAAACTTCTTATTCTTTCTTTTACTTCTTCTATCCATTTAGCATCTTTGTTATGTTCCACAGGATCTTCATAGATACTTCTCCAAAATGTATCTACTTCCTTTTTTATGAAGGTCTTTCAATTCCTTTTACCTTATTTCCCAATTCTCTATAAAACTTTTTTGGGTCATCAATAGATTGCTTCTTTTGTGCTTTTCCCTTATATTTATCTTCGTATCTTCTAAGTCTTTCAGCCTGTTTTGAAATTTTTAGTTTGTTATCTCCAATAGTACTCAAAAGATCCTGGTCTGTTCTAATACTGCTCATTGCTTTTATCACATCTATCTTTCTTCGTATTTTATTGATCTTTTCCCTCTTCTATAATCTTCTAACAATGACACTTCTTGTCTTAGCTGCTTTATAGTTTTCTCTGTTCGATATTTCCATGATGGTATTCGCTTTTGCCCCCCCCCCCATTTTCCCTCGCTACGCTGTGTTCCTGTGGTAGAATTTTATCAGTTATTAATTTAGCAGCACAGTAATATATCTCTATGGACAGTCCTAATTACTGTGTTCATTTGTTTTATCAAGCTTCTGACTTTTGGAGTTTTATTAACTTTCTGCAGTCTATTTCTCTCATTGATCTTGATATATTTGTCTTTGTCTATTAAATCAAGCAACTCTTCTCTTAACTCTTTTTCTTCCATACTGAGGGCACATCCCTTGTTTTCTATTTCCTGTGGGCATTCTATAGAAAGTTCTATAACATCCTCCTGTAGCACATTCTCTTCAATTTCATCCTGTGTCATCTGTTGTTCTGTCATATGAGAACTCACTGGCCTATCACTCCTCAACATTGACTGCATCAGAGTTTCCACAATTTCCTGTTCCTTTCCTTGCTGTTTAGCTTCAAATGAACATTTATACTGGTTTCCTGTGGAAGGCTCCAAAATATCTTGATATGGCACCTGGCCAATTGTTTCCATTTCCACTGGTTTCCCCTTAATTTGAATATCCATTGTTCTATCCTGCTGTGGTGCTTTCTGCATTTGATTTACTACACTGAATCCTTTCCTTTGCAGCTGTTCCATAACCTCAATTTCTATTTCTTTGACTTCTCCATTACTAATCTCTTCTTTTACTTTTCCTCTTAGTCATCTTATTTTTTGTATTGTAAAGTTTTCCATATCCGGATTCCTTTGCCTATATTTTTCTTCAAATATCTTTGGTGCTGCTCTTTTTGTATTAGTTAGTTTAGCTTTATCCTTTGCATAAATATTACACCATATTAAATATCTTTTCCTTTCCCATGTCCATATTTCTTCTTCACATGTCTCCTGATCTTCTTGCTTTTCCTTATTCTGGGGACTCACTCCATCATACTGTGATGTAGTCTGTTTTAGACCTCCTACATTAAATCCTTCACTTCACAGGCACTCCATAACTTCAACTTCTATTTCTTTAACTTTTGCTTTACTAATCATGTTTTCTACATTACATCTTTGTGCTATTAATCTTTTTATTGTGAAATTTTCCATATATGGATGCCTTTCCCTGTATTTCTCTTTGAATATCTTTGAGACTACCTTCTCTATACTAGTTAACTTGGCTTTCTCCTTTGCATAAATATTGCACCATATGAAATCTCTCTTTCTTTCCCATGTCCATATTTCTTTTTATATTTTTCAAATATCTCTAGGTTTTGTTGTTTATATTTTCTCACTTCCTCAGATGCTTCTTTTTCCAAACAGATCAAAATTTTTTGATCTATGTACTGTTTTTCAAAAATCTGCTGTATTAATGAACAGAAATTTTTATTTGAAGTTTCTGACAGTTTTTCCTGCAGAAGTATTTTTCTTTCCTCTTATTTCTCTCTTAATCATTTTGTATATCTTTTGTCTGGAAATTCTGGGCTTTTTACATAACAGTAACAATACATAATTTCTTTCTTATACTCAATAGTCCACTCTATCGTCTTTATGGCTCTTCCTTGGCCAATCAATTTTTGTAATTTTTGTGGACTGCTACTTCCTTCTACAACAGTGGGGGCATCCTCCCCCTGACTGGCCTGGCCCCATTGTAGGAATATTTCCATATTTTGAGGATTCTACACTGTTATGTTTTCCATTCCTGGCACCGGTGCACCTACCAGGACTGGGCACATTTTATCCAGGGTCTTGTGCACCCAGCTATCTTTTTTTTATTTTTGATATACTTCTGTTCATGATATATGCTGTATAAATACTGTCTATATATTACTGTTGCCTTGGTGAGATTTTATGAAAAATAGGGTCCACCTCACGAAGGTACTCACCAAGACTTGAGGATGAATTAAATTTCAGCACTACTACTCTCCTTTGCTTGCTGACTTTTCATCTCTCCATATATGTGTGTGTGTGTGTGTCTGTATTTATTTATATACTTTATATATATATATATATATATATATGTGTGTGTGTGTGTGTGTGTGTGTATGTATGTATACTTTTCTATTTAAACGTACATATTTGATATGTATATCTCTACATATATTATGCATTTATTTGTCCACATATATGCATCACCATACATAAATACATGTATATATAGAAAACCTGACTGATTCTACAAAATCTTTTCTCTGTTGTTGAATGACTCTACTGAATGGTATGTTTTGAAAAGCAGGGTTCAAGACTAATAATTTTGTTGCAAGACAGAACAGTTGCTGCTGGAGACACATATATATATATATATATATATATATATATATATATATATATGAATATGTCTATGTGTATATATATATCTATATCTATATCTATATTATATATATATATATATATATATATATATATAGCATCTCCATACGCATATACATTTGTGTATATGTATACAAAACTTGACTAATTTTATGGAATCTTTTCCCTACTGTTGAATGATTGTACTGAATGATATGTTTGAAAAAACAATCCACATATCTAAAGCTCAGATGGCTTAGTGGTAGAGTGCTGTGGCTATAGTGCGCATGGTCTTCGGCTCAAGAGTTGCAAGGGCTCATTATTTTGTTGCTGGGCAGAACAAGGGCTGTTGGATTCAGAATGATTAAGGCACTTTAAAACAGTTGTAAGTGGGTTTGCATGGCAGTAAGCAATGCTAACGTACGGTTAACTATACTTACACACAGTTAGGCCTAAAAGTGCTTAATCTGAGTTAGCTTCGCTTAGCACAGTGCAAACACGCTTACTCCTGCTTTCCCCCATCCTAATTTCTTTAAAAGAAAAGAAAAAAGGATGACAGGAAAGTGGTGAAAAAGGGGGGCATGAAGAGGGAAAAACAATATGAAAGATAGCTAGGGATGTGCAAGATGGATGTAGGGATGGTCCATTGCTGTCCATTTCTTCTACAGCAACAGCTGTGCATATATATAGAATTTGGAGGTAAATTTGGACACTCAAACCCCTGAGAGAGGGGTGATGACAATAATAATGTGTTGTGAAGCCAATTAGACCAGATTACATGTGTCCAGTGGACACGTGTGTGAAATGGACAGCTATGTATGGGGTGACATTTTTTTGTGGGAGCAGATTACCCTTTTTTTTTTTTAAGATGAGAGTGGGATGTTGGGGAAGGATATTAGACATATTTGGGGAAATAGGTTGGGTAGGAAGACAGACAAGACAGCAGACAGGGGCAGTATATGGCATATGTGGGGGGTAGACTCCTTTGTTGAAGAGGGGTGGTTGGTAATCGGATACCCACAAACCCCAAATGGATACAGTGGGACTGAGGTCCCCACCCATGGGCAGTCACCACTGCACCTTCATGGCCCCGAAGGTGGCTGTGCTGGGGGCTGAGCAGGAGGGACAGGCTGACCATCTAGATGCACCATGTGGCCCTTAAGCTGGTGTAGCAGATCTCCAAATTCCATGCGGAGCTCGCTACACACCATACCCCAGACCTGGCTTCGGGTGACAGGATCCTGTCCACACCCGGGGGGACAAGCCCCATCTCCTGAGGTGGTTCCACCTGAAGGTGGTGCAGGACCAGCAGACAAGAAGGTCCTGGGGTGGGTCCCAGATGTGCTGGGGCCCAGTGCTATAGCCAGATGAGATGGGAGAGGTGGATCCCCTGGGATTGGCCTTCCCTGGCATGCTATGGTGTTGCAGTTGTAGAACATATGTTGATTAGTTATGAAAAACACATTCCAGGATTAGTTATAAAAGCATTCATGAGTATTCCCATTAACCCAAAACAACGGATTTGGAACAGTTACATACCAAACAGAACACATGCATATATGGAACCACAGTGGGAATTATAACGGCATGCAGGTTACATTGATAGCAACAGGCCACCAGTGATAGTATTTGAACAGGGAACATTAACAGAAAAACATTTCAATATTTGTAGGACTATAGGACACATTTCCCAACAATAGGTTTGGTGAAGAACATACCCATTAATTTATGTGCTTAGATAACTGGTGCAGATAAGGTGGGAGAGAGAGAGAGATGTCAATTAACAACTGTATATGCTTGAAGTGCTCACAGCTTTAATGATCATTGCTCTAATCATTACTCTACAAGTATTACTTCACTTTACATCGACCTATGGCCTTGGGTTGGGCAGTGGTATGTTTGTACACAGTATATAAGTACAGGCTTCTTACACCTCATTCATACCTTTTCTTACCTGGCAGACCTGTGCAGGAAATATCTGTTAGTATTACCTGACTGTTTCTACACATATTCACATAATCAAGGTTACATATGTGCAGTCATAACTGTGTGTGTGCTAATGCCATAATCCACCTTGATTTCTATCGGTCACCCTGGATGTTGGCTGCAGTGACCCAGGGACATTTCTTGGAGGGGACTACTTGGTGTCCATGCTTCTCTTGGTGTCATTTGCAGCCTTGGGGTTGGACAGTGGGTGTTGTACACAATGTATAATTACAGGCTTCTTACAGCTCATTCATACCTTTTCTTACCTGGCAGACCTGTGGAGGAAATATCTGTTAATGCTACCTGACTGTTTCTACACATATTCATATATTCTTGGATGAGATTATGCATACAGCTTAATAGCACTCACAGAATTCAAACTGTGCTGGTTTGTGCAAAAATGGAACACAAAATTGTGTTTCAGCACAATGAGCTACTCCAGATCTCCTGTATCTTTTTTGGCTGTTTTCAGTATAATAGTGTGTTGTTTGGACAATCTCTTGTAATTCTGATATTAATACATGGCAGATGCTTGTTATAATCTGTAGTCAGACCTTGACATATTACAGTATGGTAAACAATGGTTAACACAGCATTACTATTCAGAGACCAGATCCTGGTGCATGTAACATTTCTTATAGCTAATCTGTTAACGTCAACATTACATCTACATTCAAACTACCATATACCAAAGTACACACGACAGTCTGGTGTTTAGAGTTTTATTGACAGGTACTGCTACACTTTTACTGATATATGTCCTGTACATCAGTATTACTCTGCTAATGTCTTGTTTATTCAGTACAAACAGTGCACATTACTAACTGCTGGCAGGTGACATTCTACTGCATTCTATTTATTACCCTGACTACTGCCAGCTAGATTAGTACTCACCAGCCTCGAGATGCAGCCTTAGCAGCCTGCTGGCATGGGCTTCCAAGTTTGCAGCCCTCTCTTCTGCAGCAATACAGGAGATAGAGAAACATTTATGCATACCTTTCCATGCCATACTTACGCTGTCCTCTGATACACGAGAATTGATAGTGGTGCTTACACACTGATGGGACATTCTGCACCTGAGCATCTTGGACCCACTGCTCCAAGAGGTCCCTCTTCCTTCGCTTCAAGTCAGCATAGTGATGCCGGACCTGCTTACCAGTTCGAGGGATGCCAGTTGCACTGGTGAGGTCATGAGCGAGACTGTCCCAGGCCTTCACTTTGTACTGGGAGCCCTGGTACTGGTCCTGCAACAGTTGCCCTTTATGTTTTTTTACAAGGAGTCCATCCATGACCCTGAACTCCTGAATGCCCCAACGCTGTGTCCGAAAGTGTACACCTTCTCCAACACCAGCAATAGTGCTTGCAGTGATCAGCTACAACTGATTATGGTTATATTTCTACCTGTGGGGTTTAAGTAGGGCTGGATTCCTGCCCTTTGCAATGACTGGTCTATTTTGAATATGCTGAGCTAAGCGACGGGCAAACCCACTTAGCTGAGATAAGCATTGCTTACAGAGGAAGATACTAAGCACTGTTTACCAGGCCACAAATCCGCTTAGCTACACTAATTATTGGTAAACATAACAATTTAAGCACTGTTTACTCTGGGTAAACATACCTGAACATAATTATGTTCCATCAGGATTGTGAGATCAATTACTTCTTAATGCCATCTTATGATATGTATATTTCCCTTCCATGACATCCACCTATGTGCTTTCATTACATTACATTCTTTTGTGGCTATACTGCATGGGACACTTGTGTTTATATGTGAGTTTCACATCTGTATAACATTGACACCTCATATTTGGGCCTGCTACAGCACCCTGGTCAACAAGTATATATCATTCACTATCTATTTATAAAAAGATATATTTTAGTCCTGTTTCACATAAGAAAATGAATGGATTGTATTTGGGCTTGAACCGTGAATGTCTGCATGTTAAGCAAAAGTTCCAACCACTACACTATTCTGCTTTGGCAACTTTGGCTGTATATTTCTGTTTAGCTTCTTTAGATGTTTACACTCTGATATGCGTAGCTGCGTGGCATGCACAGCCACTCAGCTACACTTAAACTTTATTGGGAACAGAAAATAAAAGTTGAAATGGTGTTCTATTTTTATTTCCCTTTACAGTATGCACATTGCTTTCTGGCTCTTAGGGCAGGAAATCTGGACAAAGCATGACATGATGCGGGGACAAATAGGGACAGATTTTAGATATTGCCCTTGCCAACTTAGAAAGTTCATAGAATAATAGGGGCTTTGCACTGGCATGAATATTCTGAAGGTTTAATGTCTGAGACTCGAATGTCTCATTATTTTCCAACTTCGGATTTTAATGGTTTTACACTAATTTGTCAGACAACCATACATTTATACAGAGTGGACCAAAAATATAAGGCTAAAGTCTGGCATTCTGTGAAAATCTGTATGGTTGAGGGGTATGTGTGTGCATTTGCACACATTTCCTGCTTCTGTAGGATGCAGAAGTGCCATACCGCACTTTAGCAATGCAAGGTGCATGTCACAGAAGCTGTGACACACCCCCTGTATCAGTTTCCTCTTGCCATTTTTATTTCAGTGTCTGCGGACACTGAAATTATCTATTTTACATTTCAGTGTCTGCGGACACTGAGATAGTGGCATAATATTAGAGCTAGGCTGTAATATTATGTCAGTATTGCTTAGAAAGTGCCATACAGCACTTTCTGAGTGCAGGGGGCGTGTTTAGTGTCTGTGCACTGCTCTGACATGCATCCTGCACTAGTTCGCATTTCGTGGCCGTCTAGTGTAGACAGCAGCACGCCTTCGTGAATATGCAGAGTGCACTGCTGTCCTAGATGACCATGGAATGCTCTGTGCAAGAATAACACTATTCTTGCACGGAGCTTGATGAATCCCAGGGATTGTTTACTGAAAGCAAAACACTACCTTCTTTCATACTGAGTCCATTGTTTGTCAAGATGGAATATTGAGAAATAAAAAATGTGAAAAACCAAGATGTCTCTTTTTATCCAGTATTTTGTTATCACTATAATTTTCAGTTAATGTTGGCTGGACTAGATCTCAAGTTGTGATTATTTATTACTGATATTGTCTAACCAGAGAAATGCATTTTAAAGACATGAGTGAAGAGACTTGGGGGGGGGCATGGAGCCAGGATTTATATAGACATCCCCAGATAGTATTCATATGTATAACAAAAACATTGCAAGTATTTTCTGTGATATACAGATTGGTTTGAATAGGGTATAACTGAATGGTAGTCTGATGGTTTCAAGGACAAATGTTTTAGTTAGAAACAGGGGGGTGTACTTATATGCTTGCATACCAGTTGACAAGCTGTTGATATACTTTGGTAAAAGCTTGTAGTCTTTGTGTAGCATTATATTATTCACTTTGAAGATAGTGATATAAAAGAGATAGTAGAAAGGATGAAAGACATGAAATTAGGTTGTAGGTTTTTTGAATGCATTGTAGAGAAGGAGAAGCTGGTTAAATGAAGGAGTGATGGTTATTTTATTGTTTTAAATAGGAGGTAGAGGTAGTTAAAATGAGGGTGGAGAGACATGCATATGTAGTGGAAGATCCAGGGGACGGATGGAAAATTGGAGTGGGTGGAGAGCAAAGCAAGCTACACCTCCCAGCTGTGTGAGACAATCAGTCTGTGCATATGCAGAAAGGAGAGCAAGCACATCAGCTAAAGTAAGAACAAAAAGGAAAGAATGAACTGAAAGAAAGAAGGTAAACGTAAGGATAAGGTACTGCAAGAACCGAAATAAATGATAGGGTTATGTAAGGAATCCTACATCAAAAACAGAGTCAGTTTGTCAAAGAAGAAAATTGAAAATGTAATATATTTAGTAGAGCGGGAACTAAGTGAATAGATTTAACAGGAAAGAAAAGTTGGTGTTTACGCAAGGTCAGTAATTCTCTGCACTCACTCAACATTAATGCTAGCCACTAGGAACATCAAATGTAAATGAATACACTGGGAACAGATATACAATTGCAAAATTACTGCAAAAATATTAGAATGCAGCTTGAATATCACAAGGCTAATAAAACTACATGATGATATGGACAGGGAGGAAGGTACACCAAGAGTTAAAAAGTGCTATATACCTTGTTTATCTTATTTCAGGTAAAGCCTGGACTGACACATTCCTGCTTGGGCTTTCACTTGTAAAATTACAAGAGATGCACTACAGAAAACATTCAGTGACTGAAAAGTAGGAAAGGACCAGTGAAATAATAATAATTGCTACAGCTTATACACTTCTACCAGATAAATGACAAATGCAAAAGCCGGGCTGCCTAAAAAAAGTAAATGACTTGAACACTGATTGGCAAACCTGAAAATTCAAAATCTTTAACTGCTGAGCAAAATCTTTCCAAATAAATATATTACAGATTAATTCTAAATACACAAATGAAGACTGCCTTATATCCATTCATAATTAATTACACTGTGACAATTTCAACACAGGTAATAAACCAACTAATTTTCCTTCTGAATATAATTTATACGTATAATGTTAAGATAACGGCATAGTGTTCATATAGTCCTAGAAGCCATTACTTTATGAAATATTTTTTACAAACAGAAACAAGTAGTATAGAAAGTACAATAAAACTTTTGAACAACAGAGCTGTGCACAGCAAAACACAGGTTAGTGCCCAAGAGAGGTGGTCTTATAGAGAAGAAAAATATTTCAAGTGATGACTGAGAGAAAACAAAAGAAGTGATCAACAGGGGACTAAACAGGCACGGGTAGGTGACAGGGACTTTTAAAACTTGACAGATAACCTTTAAATCATCTGAAGGACAAGTTAGCAAAAGAAGGTGTAAGAGGAAACTACTATATCTCACAGCTATGTCAGCCAGTCACTCTGAGTGTGCAGAGTGGGAAAACAAGATGAAAAAATACAACGAAAGAAAAAGACCCAATATAAGGCAACGTTATGCATAAGGGTACTTTAAGAAGTGATTATACTGAAACAAATGTTAAGGTTATGTGAGGATACCAACATACAAATATAGCATGTTTCTCAAGGAAGGGAACAACAAATATTACAGATTTAACAGAGCTAAGTAAAGAGAAAGAATTACATGCACCTGCATCGTTGATTATATAACATTTGGGGAAAAAGTGGAGAAATCTCAACTTATGAATGTAGTTATATGCAGTGCTGTTTTCTGAAAGTTTCTTATCATGTGTTCTGAATATATTTTGGCTATTTTATTCTGATGTCATGAAACATTTTACTTGCACAAGAAATTAATGTAAAGGTAAGGTATGATTCTTTATGCAGTATATGTCTTATTTTGGGTTGTTCATAGGTGTTTACTAGGCTAACTACCACAAGGGCCTTTTTAAGCCTAGCTATGCTTCCCAAGTCTCTGATAAGTTCTGATACCCTTGATAAGTGTAAGTTGGGGCTTGGGAGATGAACATCTACAATCAGGGGCTTGGGAGATGAAACATCTACAAGCCGGGGCTTGGGAAATGTTTCATCTACAAGCAGGGTCCTGGGAGATCAACCATTTACAGGCTGCCTGTGTCCATTAGATACATAGGTGCCAAACCAGGGATAAATTTCCTGTTGCCCATCCAATTCTCCAAGTTGCACTTGAATTGGGTTAGGGAGCAACTCTGCTTCACATGGATGGAGAGCCTGTTCCATAGATGGGTAGTGTCTGGGATACATACTTATCTCTCCAGCAGGTCCTATTTATATCACAGGCAAGGTTTAAGTCTTTAGAATGGATAATTCTGTTGCTGTTTGCTTTGTGGATATGGAGGTGGTCCATCAGAGTGGGGTTTGACAATGTCCTGTATGCCAGGCATTGATCTCCCCTCAAAAGTCTGCAGGAGACAGAATACAGGGATAGGGCCTTGAGGCAGTCTGCATAGGTCATTTTACATACACCCTGTATTCTATTAGTGAATAACCTCTGTGGAGATTCCAGTTGTTGGATATGCCTGGTTAGGTACATACCAAAGGGGACATTGTACTCAATGATAGGTCTGATGAATGCCAAATACTATGGAACAATGACTTTCTTGGACTAATGCCATACATTTGTTTATAAATTGTGCAACAGAATAATTTCCTGACCACTATAGATGTGATGGTCAAAGGCTAGATTACTGCCTTTGTGTGTTCTTAAGTCCCTAACTACTGGGCCAATTCTAAGAAATATGATAGTTACCAGGGGTGGATAACTTCCCAAAGGATACTATTATGCATTTCTTGGCATTTAGTTTTAGTCCATGGCTCTGACACCAGTCGCTTGTCTGTGTCAGCCCTTGTGTCAGTGTGGGATTCAGTAGCAGCTCCTAATTTGTAATCATCTGCAAATTTACTCAGCCAGAGACCATTTACATCGTTCTTGACTTCAGAGAAGCAAATGCCAAAAAGGAGAGGTCCAAAGACTGATCCCTGAGGGACTCCACTTCTGACTGGCCTCTTTGTAGAGGTGGACTCCCCAGTTATTACTTCCTGGGTCCTGTCTGTGAGCCAGTTGGCTATCCACTGGGTGACATACAGGTTTGAACCTAACCTCATGAGATTGTCAACAATGCTCGAGTAGGATATTGTGTCAAATGCTTTGGACAGGTCAAGATAGGCAGTGTGAACCATTTTGCCCTCAGTTATTGCTTTGGTGACCTTATCAAAGAAGTCCACCAGGATGAGTAGGCATGACCTGATGTTGACAAAATCAAACTGGGTTGGGACCAGTGTCTGGAGGTTTACTATATCACTATTGATCATTTCCAAGATGAGTCCTTTCATGGCTTTACATATAAGACTAGTGAGACTTATGAGTCTGTAGTTTCCAGGGTCTGTAGATGCCCCACATTTGTGCAGATGGATGACTATTTCTGTTCTTCATTCATGAGGCACAAAGCCTGTTTGGAGGTTATGGTTAAATAGCAATTCCAGAGGCCCTGATAGGTCATATTTCATGCTATTTAGAAGGCAATCTGGGATATTGTCTGGGCCCATTGATGCAGTGTTCTTGGCTTAAGACAGAGCATTAAGGACTTGTTCCCTAGTGATAGCAAGGGGAGATGGTCACTCTGAATTTTTGTAGGAACTCTGTATGTTGCACACAATTTATTTAAGCCCTTTAGTACTGCTTCTTGATTTGCTTTTGTACATGGAGAGACCATCAACAACCTAGAATAAGTGTCCACCATAGTCACGCAATATTGTTGATTCTGTTCTAATGGCAAGGGTCCAGTAAAGTCCACTTGCCAAATCTATGCTGGTCGGCTAACTCTCTGAATATGTACACATGCTTTTGCCTGCAGTTGTTTCTGGATATGTCTTTGACAGATTTTACATTGTTTTATAATGTCAATTGTCACTTTTTTGTTTAGCATAATGTCACACCTTTGTACCGATTCTATTGTGCCATTTCTTTCCAAATGTCCACTTTGATTATATGCCTATCTGGCAATTCTGGTATCTGCAACATGTTCTTCAGTAAGTCATACTGCTGCCATTTTATTTTCTTGTTGGTTATGCTTCCTTTCATTTGTCATAGTGGGTGCGTGAGCATCTGTATGCCTGACATTGATTTTACACTACTGAGCTTTTATCCATATTTGTTGCCAGTCTTTTGAGCCTCCCCACAAGGGTTTGTCATGGATTTTTCAGTTTTGTTTCTGCCAAGCAGGCAGCCATGTTGTCAGTCCTTTGTAGACTGTCCAGCTATCAGTGTAAACATAAACCTCATCTTCAGGTAACAAACTAGTAAAAACAAGAACAACGGCTTGCAGTTCTGCATCGTTCCTTGAACTGACTGTGCCCTCATCATACAATATAGTTTCAGATTATAGGCAGTACGCTACTGCAGTTTAGATTTTACCATTTGAACCAATTTTAGCCGAGTTGTCATTAAACCATACTTTCTCTTGCTTGTCTTTATCTAAATCATTTAATGATGGTGCTTCTGTGATGGGTGACTTTGGTAACTCATGTCATCATTGCTGCAGTGTAACTGTATTTTTTACAGTAACTAATCTGGCCAGTGTCTGTTACATATTGGACACTGCAGATACAATATTTGGTCACTCCTGCAAATGGCATTTCCATTTTAGTACAGTTGAAGTTTGTGCTATCAAAGTCGCTTTCAAAGTTTTCATCAAAGAATCGTCATGCAGCCACCCTGGCTTGGGTAGTCTACCTTCACTGTCACTGTCTGCTGTTTTGTTATTCATTCAACATGAAGTAAAGCACTGTATACAGCTAATGGATGTTGTCTGAGAGGGCTGTATCTGACCTGTGCTCCAGTGAAACTTTTAGACCAAAAGCCCAGTGGTAATTTCTAGCCAACACTGTCTTTTTGCCACAGTCTCCAAGACATTATATTATCTTGAACAGTCACTTCCAAAATAAATGGCTGTTGTGAGTCAATTGGACTCAATCCCACACTCTGTTGCAGTGCATTTTTTTGCTTTTTCAAATGCTGGTCACTGTTTTGGTCCCCACAGAAAATCACACTTCATTCTGGTCACATAACAGATTGGACACAAAATTAATCCAAGGTGAGGTACAAATGCTATCCAGAATCCCATTACTCCAAGAAAGGCTTGTGTTTGTTGTTTTGTTTTTGGAAAGGCAATCTTTTAGATACTTTCCAGTGCTGCAGCATGTATTTCATTTTTGCTCTGTCCCATATCATGCTGAGAAATTGTACTGATGTGTCCTGCTGTGTTTACTTTCATTTACAGTCCATCTTCTTTTCTGAAGATACTATATCACAGTTTGCATTGCAATGTCCACATTTTTTTTGGGGTTTTTCTGTGATCATGATGTCATCAGTGTTATGGTATGCAGTCACTTTATCTGGCTGCAACTTAGCCAAATCTCTTGCTACCAGCCCATGACAAAAAGTGGGGTTGTGCAGGTGTTTTTGCCGTCATACCCGGAAAGTATACTGCCTCTCTTCCCAGGTGAAAGCAAATTCTGCTCTGCTTTCCTCTGCTAATAGGACTAGAGAACAAAGCATTAGCTAAATACAAAACTACATGGTATGATTCAACAGATGAATACAGTCTCTGAACAATATTTACAGTGTCTGGAACAGCTACTGCCAATGGTGGTGCCACTTTACTCAGTTCTCTATAAACCACTGTCATTTCCCATGATCTGTCAGGATTTTTACTGGCCATACAAGACTATTAAATGGGCTAATCACTGGCTTCAGTAGACCAAATTAAAGTAACTCTTGGATTGTCTCCAAAATCTCAGCATGCCTGCCTGGAATACTATACTAGTTGATATTCACAATTGTTTTCAGTGTGAGAATGTAGAGTAGTTCCCACTTAGCATCACCACAAACTACAGTTTTGACTGCATTGACAGAACAGTGCCACACCCCAAATCTAAAAGTTCCTATAGTAGTTTCTAAAGACTTGCCTTTCAAAATGTATATTTCCAAATTTGTTCAAGTATAGGGACTATTATAGCTGTAATCCATATGGGAACACTATCCCCAACGGCTATTCTAATTTTAATTTTCAGACCCACTGTCTTTGCCCCACAGTAACCATCAATCTCTACAGAGTGTCCTCTAATCCTGCAGGGGTTTCCCACGAAGATAGTCACTTTTGCTCCTGTGTCTACCAAAGGCATGACATGCCGTGGTCCTTTGTTCCAGAAAATTCTAAGAGGTACATAAGGGCACTGGTCCCCAGGAATAATTGCTCTTACTGTGCCCCTAGTCACTAGATACCCACCTTTAAGTCATTTTGCCTCTGCCTTCTCTTTTGGAGTTTTCCATTCCTTCTGTTCTCAATCCCTAGTATTATTAAAATTCCCCACCTGCCACTGCCTCAACTCTTCCTCAGTTGGGACATTGGGGTATAACTGATTCCACCCCACATGTTCCTCCTGGTCACTTCTGATGGCCTTCAGATGGGAGTCTGCCTTTTTCCCCTGCTCTTTTTGCTTTTTTTCTTCCATTTTTAATATATCTATTACATAGCAATTGCATATATCTCTTCACCTGCTACCATCCCCATCTCAAGACATCTGTAAACATTTGTTTTTTGGTTAATTTTTCACCAGGCTATTTGTCTGCATTTACCTTTTGTGCCTTTCCTAATTCCTTATCCACAACTAGTTCTTCAATTTGATTCAAAGTAGTTATCACATCCCACATTTCCTGTCCCATACATCCTGCCAGGGTGGCCATTAGCTACCTCTTCCACCATTATGGTGCTTGTTTAATTAATTTGCTCCTCATAGCACTTGTCATTATCTGTTCATCTGGTCCTCTAGAGATTACCATTTCACCATTTCTTAACGCCATGGAAAAATGGTGGTCAGCGTGGTCATTTCCCTTAACTGCTGTATTGCCTCTGTCATTGCCTTCCATGATTTATGTTCATCAGCTATAATCCTGGCATCTGGCCAGGCATTTTGGAAGACAGCAGCCAACCAAGCAGTCAGGGGATTAACTACAGTGTCATCATTATTTATCCTAGTCATCACTTTTTTCAATCGTGGATGAAACACCATGCAGGAGCACTTATGCATTTCCTCAGTATTCAGTGTCATGTGACACTGCCTCTCCTTCAGTATCCCAAACCCAGAGAAACCAAACTTCTCTTTGTATGACTGAAATAAACTCAATAACTCAGTCTAACTGTAGCTCCTAATTTCTGCCCATTGTTGTGGCGGCTGCCCATCATCTCATGTACAAATCCCCTTCCTCTCTACTAATGGGCATGCCTCCACCAGTCTTAGATCTAACAATTCATAATCATCACCCTCTTCATTGGACAAAGAAAGGTTAGAATCCCATTCCTTAGGATTGAAGCCTGGCTTGCACACCACAACTCGCACCCGAGCTCACAGAGGCAAATGCCATGAAACTTTCCAGCGCTATTGCCTATGCTGCTGAATAATCATGAATCCAGAGCTATCAAACTTGTTTTCACACTCTCTGCCTGCTCTGGTACTTTAGCAACAGCTTGGTCTGCCTTCTCCAAGGCATCTCTGTCTAACTGATGTTTATGTATGTGCTCCTTACACTGTTCTTCTAACTCCTGAACCTTTTGTGTAAGTTCTGCTATATAAAAATCTTAATCTTGAAACGCAGTAAAGAATGACCATCCAGTTGCTCCTGCACCAGCTCTCACATTTTCTTCTTAATATTTTAACTTTAAATCTGTTAGAGCCTTTGCCATCTCATCTGAATCTACTTTATGCAAAAATGTGACTTTGAGCTCTCAACTTTTACCAACAGAATTTGGAACAAATTAAAAAACACCTAAGGAAAAGGCCCTAAATTAGGGGCATATTTTAAATGTTGGCACTATTATCATAAAAATGGACAAAATGATTTCCAGTTTTAGATGAATGGAACTAAACATTGAGAAATTTCAGAAGATGTCCCTACAAAATAGGGACAGTTGAGATGTCTTAGGCTCAGAAGGGGGTGGGAGACAAACTTTACTCAATACTCTAACAAGGGGGTCTTACTGACCGCATGGTCCAGCCATGGGTCCTGCAGGAATTTTACCCTGATTGTCTACATTAACTAAATCATTTTTCCTCTTGCTAACATTTTTTTTTTCAAAGAAAGCAACATTGGTAGTTGTGACATCTTCTCTGTATACCTCAGAATCCCATCCTCATCACAAATCTGCAATGGTCTCTTAGCTTGATTCTGAGGTCAGTATAATTGAGAATAAATGGCGCAAGACACCAAGGCACAATCTTAAGCAATTTATTTAAAATTATCTTCTCCTTACAAGCATTGAAATTATCTTCATCACTCACTGATAGAGGGCCTTCAAATTCTAACATGTGCGGCTATCTGTTCAAATCAAAAACAATGCAGACACTAGCATTTGACATGCCCAGTCCATGCCAAAAATCTGTGCTGAAAAAGTCCAGCTAATTTCTGGCTGGCTAGTATTTAAAGTCTATTATAAACGACAGGTTCAGCAGAGTCATGGCAGTTTGAGCTTATGGAAAATTTACAAATTGCAAGTAATTTTCTGAGTTGTGAATAAAGCTTATATCACGTCTATTTTACTTTCAGTGCCTCTGTATACCTCCTCTCTAAAAAGAATAGTTAACCCCTTAGCTGACCACAAACTTCTGATAGTTCCTCTTATCTGACTCTTAAAATGGGCAAACATCTTATAATACACTTGACTTCAATAAGCAAGCTTTGCCTTACAACATATTTTAGCACATTACAATTATTCAAAAGCTATTTGCAAGATTCAAACCCCTAATATAGCTGCTGTTATTTTATTGTACATGAGAGTGAGGTGGTATAGTCACCTAATAATCTGGGCAAGTTGTGTGGATCCTTCACTGGATGTTTAATTTTGGTGTACTCACTGAAGTGCTGGTTTTTAAGGGGCATCAACCACGCTGGGGGGGGGGGAGGTTGACAGAATAAAATAAGGATACTGCCAGGCTAGTCTAATTACGTCCCTCATGACAGGCTGCAATAAAAAAATTGTCAGGTTTGTTCCACACATTCCTTTTAATAGTCATTTTACATGAAAGAAGTAGCAGTATGTGCCCAGTCTAAGTTGTTAATAACAAGCCTGAAGGCATTGCCAAAGAAAATGGCTGAGTGAAAAGAGGAATGGATTATTTAGCCTTAGTCATTTCTGAGTTAGTAGTCTAGGGATCACTGGAAACATCATAAGACCTGCATGGCAAGTATGTGACTTAAAGCATTTTCCTTATAAAACTAAAAACTGGACCATGCATTAATCATGGGCAGTATGGCAAGGTTTAGAGAGGTCTGCACTGAAACTGTGGTTGGCTGCAGTCTGTACTATGTAATGGTAAGTTCTCATGCACATGACGCAATCATCACCACACATCAAACATGTTTTTCCTCTGGTACATGGTAGTCCTGGCAGTAGGCCAAGAAAGCTTACACCACTTAAAACATAAGAATCTTATTCCAGTCCCCCTAATTTGCTCTCAGTATCCTATTCCAACTGTTTTGTCTTCCTATCTTCTATCTATTCTTTCTATCCCCCTGTCAGTATTTCCTCATTTTCTTCACCTTACTGTTCGGACACAGTCCACAATTACACCTGTAAATCCTTAAATGATATAAGCTTGTTTTTCTGCAGTTTAGCTGTTATTAGTTATTCAAGCTCTTCTGCAGTAATACTTGTACCTGATCAGGCCCATAAAATCTTAAAGCCTATGAAAGATAATATGGATTCCATTTTGTTAAGTGAAGTGGTGTGATGGCACTTAGTATAATGGCATATGTCCAACTTCACTCAGTACTGCAAGCAATCTGTAACACATACCCTATGGTTTCTGCTGAAACCTCACAATATGAATTTTAGTAAACCTTCTCAATTTTTGTTACTGATATTCTGGTTAGGACATGAAAACAAAAGTCAAAAGACTTGCTTATGTAAATGACAGTAGGCAATTCTTTTGAACTATGTGTGACTGCATATTGCTGCATCTTGTTACTATAAGACAGACATGTAGTGACTGAAATGCAATTTCATTATCCATGTAAGATAATAAACTAACTCAGCAGGTTTTATTCATTTAGAATCTTGATTCTTTCACACAGCCCGGGATTGAATAAAATCCATGTAGGCACGGTGTAGAGCCTACATGGACTTTATCTTTGTACAAGGCCACAGTTCCTCCCTGGCAGAGCGCCATACATATTCATTAAGGCACACTACTGAGGGAGATCAGAGGTACATGGATATTGAATCCATGCAAGCAGCAGTGTAGAGGCTGTGCCATACTTGTGGTCTGTCCAGAAAATGGTCTGGACAGCTAGTAAGCACAAGACAGCAAATTTTAAAAACTTTTTTTTAAGTTTAATGTACGTTTGCACAGCACGGTCCTTAGCAATGCTGAGCTACACTTATACATGTGCACCTGACATCTGTTATATGTCTAAAAATAGAAGCCAGATGTATTTTATTATTTTGGTTCTGCAGTGCTTAGCAACGCACAAACCCATGCAGCTTCGCTGTGCGCATCTAATAGAGGTCATAGTAGTATATGTGAAGATATAGTAATATATGTGAAGATATATTGTTTCCCTGCACTATCCAAGTGGCTAGACAGGTTGGGTGATGAGCTATAGTGTAGTAGGTCTCAGGTTCAAGTACTGATATGCTTTATACTTTTCTTAGTTATATACTTATATTTAGCAAAGCTGCATGATGCTCAGTGTTGCTTAAATGATCTTTGTAGTTTGTGTGCTGCTCATCTCCAATTAAACATGGTTAACGGTCCACCCCATTTGCGTACTGTGCAGCTTAAAAGGGGTTTTGCGAGTTTTTGCAAAGCTAAGCAATGAGCAACTTTTTTGAAAGTTGTAGTATGACGTGTAAAGGCAGGAATGTATCCCATATAAAGGCCACTAGGCAGGAATTTCACACCATGCATTGGAATTGTCACTTAGCTGCTGATATGCCTGGTGGTGTTGATGAGAGCACAAGCTTTTGGGTGCAGATATGGGGTATGCAGGAGTCCAGAGTGTTTGTTGGACTCCTGGTTTGCAACTATGAACCCTGGCTGCTGCTGAGTGATTACCAGGGCTCTGAATGTAAGTCTGAAGCTTGGGATCAGCTGGCTAGGCACCTTACCAGTGCTACTGGTATCCCCCCACACGGGTAAACAGTGTCGTCACCACTATGATGACCTGAAGCAAAAGAAGAGGGGAACTTTGGATACCTGGTTCCAAGAGGTCTGGGCATACCCCACAGATATGTAAGTATCTTTCTCAGTGATTTATAAGTATACAAACTGAATATGTGCAAAACTGGTATGCATAATTCTTTCTTTTTCTTACAACAGCTGCAGACAAGCAAACTTCCAATGTGCAGTCTCATGCAGGGCGTCTGGCCAGGATGAGGCGTGAGTGTGGTGAGTAGGAAAAAAGAAAAGCAATAATGTATAATGTGCTGTCAAGATTAAAAAAGTATTCACAGAGTTTGCAGTCCTAAGTCAGGTATAACATATTTGGGAACTGTAATATGTTTAGTAACGTGTCAGTGCTTACCTGAAATGGAAAACCAAGTTAAGTCAAGTAACCATGCATTATTGTGTAGTATAGCTTACAAACATCAGTTGAGGTTGGTGTCTACCGAGATTAACAGTCACTGTTCTGCTGTGCTCACTGTGTGAAATATGCTGTAGATTGCACTCAAAACAATTATGAATGTTATGTTCATAGGCTATAGTTTATTTGTTAGACAATATTTTGGTTTTACTATAGCATCCATGGATCATAAAAACAGTCCATTAGGTTAACATTGTTGTGACAAACTTATACATTTACAAATTTATATTAGCATTTTAATAGTTTTCTGTTATATTTTGTTGATAGAATGGAAGTCTTTTCATTATTTGGTCTCACACTGCTATCTACTGATTTTATGATAGTTAGAGCAGCACTGGGCATGAAGAAGTATTCAGTCATTGTAAGCTGTTTGCAGTGCTTTATATATATATATGTTGTTTTGAGTCAGAATTTGCAGTTATTAGTTTATTTGTTTAAGTATTTTATGATAGTATCAGTATTTTTGTATTAGAAATGAGTTTTAGATGTGCAATTTTTTTATTATGTAGTTGTTGATGAAGGTTTATATGTATGAGCGTTTGTTTATCATGCTTAATTGATTAATGGAATACTTGTTAAGAAGTGCTATAAAGAAATTGGATGTCACTGATGTAGTTAAGTCTGAAGAAGCATCTATGTCAGATGTGAAAATGCTTACTTTTGCTGAGTGTTTTTATTGTCATATAAAAAACTCTTAGTGACCAAGCCATGTTTGATATCTCATTCTTGTTGGATAGTCATACATTAACAATAAAAGTTTAAAGCAGGATTGTACATTGAGAAGTAATCTGTTCAAATAACTGCGCAGTACAGCTGTATTCACTACATGTGTATTCCAATCTGACACCGGTCAGCTGTGAAATGCAGATGAATAATGACTGCTGAAAAAAATGACTGCTAAATCTAGTGCAATACATAAGTTTCAAGTCTGTGTTTTGCTCAGTTTGTGTCATTTAATCCTGTACAGTCCACCCACTCGAAGACAAAGTTGTATGGTTAAGATAGCTGACGTTATGGCCAGATATGCATGTGTATAAATACCAGATTCTAAGGTACATTGCCAATAAAAGTATAAATCAGAATTGTGCATTGAGAAGTAATCTGTTCACATAACTGTGCAGTATGGCTGTATTCACTGCATGTGTGCTCCAATCTAACACCAGTCAACTGTAAAATGGAAATGAATAAAGACTGCTGAAAAAAATGTGTGATAAAGGTCTGATAAGTTGTAGTGATGGAGATGAACCATCTACATTTTTCCCATGTCCATTACACACATGTGTCCTACACCAGTTATGATTGTATTGTTCCGCATCCCATTTTGTAACTTGCACATGATATGCATTATAGCAGAAGTCTCCTGCACATCCATGGGGAGCCTGTTACATATAGGGTGTAGTGTGTGGGTTACATACATGTCTCTTCATCATGTAGTATTTATACCACAGTGAAGATGTAGATGTGTAGAACAGCTAATACATGTGTTAGTCCTGTCTTGGATACACAGTAGGATCTCACATCTCCACGTATGGCAGCCATGCACCTCCCCTCCAAAGCATGTAGGAGACAGACTACACATTCACAGCTTTGACACGGTCTACATAGGATATGTTATCCACACTATGTATTGGTTTACCATGGAACCTCTGTGGGTCTTACAGTTGTCAGATATGCCTGCATAGTGATATAGCAAAGATTCCATTGCACTCCATGATATGCGTGATGATTGCCAAGTACAGTATAACAATGACAGTATGGGACTTACATGCCATTCCTTTCTCTGTAGGTTGTACAAAGCTGAATTAAACCCAAATTGTAACAACCAGTGTCAGTCAAAGGCTAGATCATGCTCTGTGTCCATAAGTCCCTGAGTAATATCTCTGCTGTGTGCAGTGTGCATACAATACTATATTTTCCAGGGGTGGATGACTACCAAATGGATAGTATTGTGCATTCCTTGGCATTTAGTATTTGTCAATGGCTCTGACAACAACTGAATTTGTGTCCCAGGCCATCCTGGATAACTGTTGGTTCTATGTCAGATTCAGTGTCATCTCCTAATTTGTAAGCATCTGCAAATGTAGTCAGTTAGAGGTCACTGACAGTGACCATGACTGCAAAGAAGGGAATGGCTGGCAGGGGTACTCCATGAATGATTTCTGAGGGAAATCCACTGGTGACTGGCCTTAGTGTAGCAGTGGACTACCCAATGCTATCTTCCTGGATAAGGACTATCAGATACGTGCCTATCCACCAGCTGACATACTACTTTGTAAATTACCTATGAGATAGATGTTTCATCAATGCTTGATGGCCTAATATTGTCAAATGCCTTATCATGCCATGGTAGGTGGATTGAGTCATATTCGCCTCATCCATTGCATAGTTTAATGGTCAATGATGTCCACTGGTTAGGGTAGGCATGATCTGCCCTTGATTAAAACAAACTGTGTTTGGTACAATGTCTGTAGATGTACAACATTGTTACTGATCTTTCCATGATGACAAATGTCATGGCTTTAAATATCATATGACTGAGAGATCTGGGGACAGTACATGATAGTTGTCCTCTGTCCAACTAACTATGGAAGGTACTTACATCATGTTCTCAAAAAAAGAAAATAGTCATCCAAGGTGTCTGTGTCTGTACAGAGCACAGACAAACAATGGAGGGAAAGGTAATATGTACACCCTGTGAAGGTAAGGTGGGAGGTTTTACACAGGTATTCTGCAGTTGGACACTACTCAAGCAGTGTGTACTGAAAGGACACAATTAACTTGTGAAGAATGCGGAAAGCAGGGGATTCCCCTGAATTGCTGGTGCCTGGCTACTACTAATGCAGCTCTCACCACAACCTCTCTCCTAGGATAGCATGCTCCAGTACATTTTCTTTCAGAAGAAACAAAACATTACTACAAAGCTCATGATGAGAGTCAGGACACAGCCTGTTTGTTTATCCACATAGTTGTCCCATATCATGGAAGGATCTGTAGACTTCAGATACCCTTTTCTAGGTCGAAGCCTTCATTAGCAACCTGAACAATCAGTTGACTTTTGTATGCATTATGCCTTCTACTCCAGAGTTGGTGGTATTTTACTAGGGTGCTGACTATATGGTGATTGGGAGCACAGCTGCAATGTTACAATATAATGTGCAATGTCCAGTGACATAGATTTCCAAGGTTGCTCAAACAAGCACCATAGTGGCAGTGATTCATGTTATGTGACACTGTCACTGCAATTGCAATTCATGCATCTTGCCCTTCAACAGCTTAATGGTGGATACCTGAATGACATGGCTCTGAGGCCTGCTGCAGAGGAGTGGCCACCTTTGGCCAAAGTGTGTCAATCTGCCACATGTCCTAAGTTTGATGTACCTTACATTTATGCACCCAGAACACATCTGTGTTCCCACATCATGTCACACAACATCCAGTTTTCTGTCTGGTTGCTTGACAGGCATTGTAGACTTGCAAGGCCAAAGTCATGTCTGCAAAGTTTAACAAGTCCTCTGTGCATGCATGGATATTCACATCTTCACTGCAAGCAGTGTCTACAAACACTGTGTTTCAGGCTGTCAACCCCAAGGGTGTATTAACATGACCATAACTTTGCTAGACTTGCACAGTGTCACATCTGTAGGTATAGTATTGCAACCAAGCCTAATAACAGGAGTATGGCTAATCCAAGGGCCACATGCCTGATAAAGCATTGTAATCACACAACCATGTTATGACACCCTGTCATGTGCTGTGTTACCTTAGGGGGCCTACATAAAGGTGACATGTTACATTTCACCATCTGTCATGTCACTGCCTGATGATGGCCAGCTGTGATTTATGCACATAAACATCTATTGCTAATGGCATTATCAATGCCTGCTGATGAACTGTGGAAAGTGTTCCCACCCATGTACTCCTGTGCCACACAAACACAATGTGTGAGACATGTGACTGTATTACAAACCTTGATTCCATGGTGTCTCACACACCAGTCGGTACATATGGCAATGAGCATTTTGCCAACATGCGCAGCTCCACCCACACCCACAGCACATAAAGCTGCAGGTATGAAGCTCCTTACCAGACACATTCCCAAACAGAAACCTCAGAAAACCATATGCAAGCTCAGTACACATAATCATACCTCTGGAGACCACAATACAAATAATAGCTCATGCACCACTGTCTCACTGGTCAAACACCTGAGGCAAACCACAAAATCAAACCTATTATTCATAGGTGATTACATTGTGAGACACATTGATGACCGGGTCACCAGGCTACATATGGCAAAGGTCACAGTTAGCTGTCTGTGGGTTGACACAATACTCCATATCACACATTGATACAAGTCAATGAATATCAGATAACATACTGATGACATCATAGTTCCTGCAGGTGTGTATGACTCGGGACATATGTCACATGACTGTAGGTAGATACATGACTGAGCTTAGACACTCTGTGTTTCTCACAGGTATGCCTATAGCTTTCAGCTGCATTTGACCCCTCACCTAGGATGATGGCTCAATACACATGGAAAATGATGGACATCAATAATTGCCTTAGCATGTGTTGTCATTGTAAAGGGATCCACTATATGTCCATCTGGGATGACTTTCTCAACACACCTCAATGCTCTGCCAGAAATGGTCTTCATCTGTCACCCCTGGGATGTTGAGTACTGGCCAAAGCTGCTGACACCCCCACAGTGCATCTTATAGGCATTGTCTGGAGGGGATGGCTTTCCAATGACAAGGGCATCTTCATACAATGTAATGTTTATGCTGCTACACACTAGGAATGGCAACAATAAACCCCACTCTGTGGAAGCTGTCCCCACCTTGGAATATGCAGACATTTGTGCAGTCACAGACACCTGGGTCAAGACTGTGGACAGCACCACACCCATACCAGACAACACGTTCTTCCATACTTGTAGACCTCAAACTGACAGTGTGCAAGGTAATGCAGGTGGTGTATACATATTCATTAAGGATAGATACACACGGTGAACAGTGTGATTCCCTGGAGGCACTGCAGGTGCTATTCATGGCTGGAAAGGTACCTAATTAAGCCATTGTCAGCTACAGGAGCAACTCCATGAATCCAGACACCCATTGTGCTTATTTGAATGTACTTGTGTCTATCAAGATACATCAGTACACCATGGTTTGGGGTTACATAAAGTAACCGCCAACTGTATTGGTTAGTCATGCGTAAGCTAACTTGCCCAAAATTTAGTCCACATCCTTCACTACAATGCCCTGGACCAGTGGCATGACATCCCCACAAGGGGAGCCAATGTACTGCATCAGGTCTTTACCAATATGTGTGACCACTGCAGCCCCTCCACTGTGAGGTCCTCCCTGGTGAGATCTGAGCACAGATCAGTCTCATTAAAACTAAGTTTCACACCTACACCCCACCTGCAGAAAATACAGTAATAAATGTAAACAAAGCAATTTATTACCTCCTATGGGATGGTTTACACTGCTTGACTGCACCTTCCTCCTCAGATGGGACAGGTAAGTATGCAGAGCTCTACACCAATGCTTTATGCAAGCACCAGTACAACTGTACAAGACTCACCTGTAACTGATGTGGGAAACAAGCTCCTCATGGAACAGCAAACCTGCCTGATGGACAACTGCCATTAGTAGGCTGAACAAAAAGAGGTAGACATTGCTTTGTGACAGTTGGAGTGAGGGTCCCCCTAAAATGGAGGCACACCTCCTCAGCTAATACAAGCACAAAGTGTTGTTGTTGTGATGTCATGCAGACTCCGTATGTGACAAAATTAGGCTGCCCAACAAAGACAACCACAACGCACAGTGTAGCTACATGTGCAACTTCAGAGGAAAAGCCCAGATTGTTGGTGGACTCATATTTAATAATAACACGTATAATGAGTCTGTACTCATAGCTAACCTGTAGTCCCACAGGTTCTAAGTCAATATCACTCCCCTGTCCATAGAACATGTGCCACATGACATCCCTACAACCTGTTCCATACTATCTATATCTACAGAGCATTTGTAACTAGCCTCTCTATGGAGGAAACACAGCATCTACTGGACATGCTAACATCCCAGGCTACAAACTACATGGGATACAACAAGGATTACTAACACCATTGGGAACTCCTTGCACTCATACTGTAACCACTGGCTGCATCCGAGCTCACTGGGCAATGGCAAGTGTTATTCCCTTGCACAGAGGTGGTGCATCTACTGACCACCACAAATATAAACCTCTTTGCCTGAATAGCTATGTCTGTCAGCCCATGGGGCAGATCATCATGGAGCTGATCAGCAAAGATATATGTAATCTACAAATAGTTGTCCATACACAGTTTGGATTTTTGTAAGGAAGATAAGATCATGGCTGTGAAACCTGGTGGAGATGTCTGAGGCGATCATCAAGGATGTGGATGATGTGACATCAGGGCATACTACTCCCTGGACTTAGCCAAGCTGTGTGACTGTATTCCCACTCAGGCATCACTGACAAAATCACGCAATTAGACATCAACAGTAATAACATTATAGGGGTCACTAAGTGTCTCACTGATGGAACACATAGTCAAAATAGGGGAATCTGCCTCCAATAGCATATCTGTAAGCAGCAATGTTCAACAGGGTGAGGTCCTGGGTCCTCTACTACTTGGAATCCATTTAACCACACCACAAGCAATACCTGAATGTCTGTGGCTGACAACGTTGGCTGATGCCTACAAACTGTGAGCGGTCATAGAATCTGTGAGTTATGTCAGTGTCCTGCATGGTAGGACTGCTAAACAAATGTCTGTTGACATACTCATAGCCATAAACTCCATGCAAATATCTATGTAGTATCATTTCCATCAGTAACACCTATGTTCCTGGTCAGTGGCACATCAGTAGCAATACCTGATGTTCATATTCAGGGGTGATAGAACTGGGCACATAGGCCTGGCCACACAGGTTTACACTCAATGTACCTTAGATCACCATGTCTCCCCCTTGGTAAGAAGGGAATCATATGTCTTGTCTGAGGGCACTGTCACCCAGAATTAATGTACTGATAACCTCTATGTACTCTTCCCTCAGCATACCAGTATTTGAGTGCAATGGCCATTTTGTAATGTACCTTTCCAAGCACTACTGGCAATTGCACACAACGCAATGGTCCCTCACAAAGAAACTTCACGTCTTCAGTATCTGTCCAATGGGGATCCTCTGAAATCACTATCATTGTAGCCTGTGGTATACAGAATACTCAGAGGTGATCTCTGACTTGCATACAGGACAATTTGTGACCCTGCTTGAATGGAAATGCTGCATATCTGTAGGTGGCATGATACATGGATTACTCACTGTCAGGACATTAACCTAGTATGTGACATTAGTAATACATGCTGGTAGGAGAGATCTGTCTAGCAGACTGCCACAAACCTTTGAAACAGACTCCTGCCTAATGGCAAACAGAGCACCTCATTGGGCCTTGTCAGATGCCATCTATCTGCTTGGCTGGCTGACTGCCATTTCACCTCAGGGCTTTTGCCTGTGTCCCTCATGGGCAGAGGCAATATTTGTTGATCATGAAAATTAGGGAAAAACTTGAATAGGACTGTAAGGGCTCTAGGGCCATTTGGCTACTAAAGTTCAAAGATCCTATGATACCATAAGCTGATGTAAAATGCTCTAACAGCCATACACACAAATATGGCTACATTGAGGACACTGCACAGCACACATATGGTCCAAGTTGGCTGCAAGTAAATTAGAACACCTACCTACTTAATAGGACACAATACACATCACAGTACGCAATGCACGGGCCACATCTCCAGTCTACTATTATTGTCTCTTTAAGATATCTTATGCTTGATGACATCAGCAGGCCTTGTTGTGTTCAGGCATTTGGAGGTTCATATTACCTGCTACAACCAAAATACTGCAAAACCCTACCTCTAAGTTACTGTGGTGATTATATTTATGTTGTATCAAGATACACACACCGAGTGAGATTAGAACACCTACATATGTAGTCTATCACACTATAAATCACAGTTATTATTGCACACACCACAGCTTAAGTCTGACATTACAATGGCAGGTGGTAGTTTAAGGTAGATGACATCAGCAGGCCTTGTAGAAGAGGGCAGTTTGGAGGCCGGCATCAACTTATAGAGACATAAAATGGAGAACTATTGCAGTTTGGTAGGCAATGAAGGATTCACAGCTTGCTTGAAGGAGGATGCACATATGTTCACACACTCCAAGTGGTTTGGAGTGAGTTTAGAGCCCCTACCTATCAGTTTTTACACACTATGGATCACAGTACTTATCAGATGTGTCATGACTTAAGTCTGACATTACAATGGCAGCTGGTAATCTTAAGGTAGATGACATCAGCAGGCCTTGCAGAAGAGGGCAGTTTGGAGGCTGGCATCATTTTAAAGGGACAAAATGTACAGAACCATTGCAATTTGGCGGTCAATGAGGGATTCATATTTGTTTTGCAGGGGGATGTGTGCACGCGCACACACACACACACACACACACACACACACACACACACACACACACACACACACACACACACAGAGAGTGGTCTAGACTGAGATTAGAGACCCTACTTATCTAATCTTGCATACTGCAGATCACTGTATGTATCGCATGTGCCCCAGCTGATGTCTGTTTTATATATGACTGTAGGCAAACTACTTGTGGATTACATGAACTAGGCTTGTGTTGAACAGCATCTGTGGCCTGCAGAGTGATATTGCCTCATACTGTTATTTGCATCTAGTAGCCTAGCAGTCAGATAACCATTATTTATCCTAGCTATGCAGCTACAGTTACTATTTTGGCCATATGTGGCTGTTTGCATTTGGATGGGCAGGCCTGTGGGCAGGAATAATGTGTCCTGTCCATGCATGCATAGACAACATTATACATTACACCAATTGTTCATCTGTTGCTGTCTATGTGGTGACATCCAGTATGCACAGGGGTCTGTAGGTAAGTGCATTATGTGCTATTGAGCCCTTACTTTGGATCCTTTGAGCAAAATTATAGATGTGTCATAGTGCAGCTTTACTCACCATTATCAGGGTATGTAGGACAATACACACATCCACACACATATTTATGTATATAACAGGAATGTATACATAAATGTAGCTGTGTGTATGATATATTATGTGTTATGTAGATATATGGGGGGAGAGTGAGGTGTATGTTTTTATATACATGTATATATAGGTATATCTATTTTATATATATATATATATATATATATATATATATATATATATATATATATATACTATCTGTGGGAGACAGAGATAGTGACAGGCAGATATGTATACCTATATGTGCATATGTATAGACATATCCATGTATAACAGGTCATTTTGAACATGGAGCAACAGAACTGCGCTCTGTTTAACTAAGTGTATTAGCATGCCCAGTGGAATTCCCACTACTTATAAACTGACTCCAGGCCACACCTACCTGTACTCCAGTCCATTATTTTGTGTTACAGACAATGACATCTGTACTGTACTTCACTCAAATTGTCCACGGAATTCTTCAGCTGTCTGATGTAATTAATATGTGACAGAGGTTAATAATGTTACACCACACACAGACTGACAGTCTGTAGAAAAACAACATAATAATATCTCACATCCAAAAGATGTGGATACTTCTAGATAAAAAAAAAAACATCACACATGCTAACTTCCCTAATCCACTGAGCCACACAAGCTGCCTGACAGAGAGGGGTCATTCATCACACAATCAACAGCATAAATATGTATGTTGTTATGACTGCATTAAGTGAGACATACAATGTATGATCAATTTTTATGTTACTCCCCTGAGACTGCCTGAACTGCTGAAATACCATTGATGATTTGCTGTTAAAGCAGTTATGAGGGAACACTGCTGTATTGGGGGTGGGGGAACAACACAGCATATGGTGCTGGGATACACAGTAGTACAAATATCATGTAACCCCACTGTCTAACATCTCCCTTGACTGCTGTACTGTATATTCCATGCATGAGGCCTAGCGAATATTAAAGGACACATGACAGTGGAATGGGTATTTCTAGTCCAGGGATGCCAGATTTCTTATCTGGCAGGTAGGGACTAAAAAAAAGGGGGGGGGGTCTTTAATGCGGAAGACCTTTAGTTCCACATTAAACACAAGCAACTAGATGTTTGGAAATTTCTGATTGGCCGTATGCTGGTATACAAGCCAACCAAAAAATTGCAAAACAGAGATATTTCTGTTCAATACAGAACATCAGGTAGTTCCACATTCAACAGAAGTAGCTCTGTTTTGCAATTCTTTGATTGGCTTGTATACCGGCATACAGGCCAATCAAAAAAAGCTAACTGGTGGCTGTTTCGCCGGGCTTTTATCTGGCAGAGCAGGACTCGGAATTGGGCTGCTGATCCTAAGACAGTCCCACTCAAATATAGACATCTGGCAACCCTGCTCTAGTCCCATGTGGATGTTACTTCTGTCCAAAGAGCCCACTATGTGTACTTGCATAAATGTAGCAGATCCATGCATACAATGCCATATCATAATAAGCCTTACAAGTACGGTGTATGTTAGAGACTTAGCTTGCAAATGCAGCAGTTGACAGATCTGTAGTTCAGGGCTGACTCTGTCTGATGCAAGCAGTACACAGCCAATACATGGATAGGTACAGGTTGTGTGGATTGCCTGAAATCAATTTTACTTACTGTAAGTGAGTAGGAGTAAGTTGTCAGTCCCTAGGTCCCTAGATTGTTCGTGAATGTGCTATGCATTGTCTCTTAGCCAAAGCAAGGGTATACTGAGCATGCTTACATCTGCCTACAGGGACATCGGCAGGGGGTTCCTCCTCTGAATCCTCCTGTGACTGTGGCTGTGGTGATCTAGGCACTGGTGGGGGGCTGTGTATCCCTTCTTTTTGATAATCCTGCTGCAGCTGTTTCCACAGGATCAGATTGTGTAGCATAACACATACTGTGAATGTGCACATGTGGCGGGGGAGTACTGCAGGGCTCCACCAGATATATTTAGACACTGGAGCCGTGACTTCAGAAGCCCAAACACACACTATGTGATGTTCTTGGTTTGTGCTTATGCCTCATGATGGCATTCTTCCGTGGGTGTGTGTGCATTTCTGATTGGTATCATCATCCACAGTTCCAGGGTGTAGCCAACATCCCCCAGTAAATGGCCATGTAGAATGTCCCCTCTAGCAAACATCTAGCCAGATATGAGAGTCGTGATAACTACCAGGGCTGCCAGCACACATATTCAAGATAATCCTCTGGGCATTGCACATGACCTTGCAGTTGATGGAGTGGTACCACTTGCTGTTAACAAAGACTCTACTGGTGGTGCCTTGATGTGTACATGAGTGTAATCTATTGCACCCAGTACTTCAGGGTAGAGTGCTACACAGTGGAACTGTTGCATATGGTTGGTCCTCATCTCAGGGGAGAGGGGAAAACGTATGTGCTCACTGGCATGTAGTAGCATAGTATCCAGGAACTGGTGGAGTATCCTGGATGCAAATGCCTGTAAGACCCCCATGATGTCCTCAGTAGGTCTTTTGAAAGTATCTGTAGCTAATATTCTTAAGGCTACACATACCTTGGTTTCAACTGGGATGGGTTTCCATCTGTTGGCTCCGAGACTGAGGTGAGGCCAGCAGAGCTCAGTGAGTTGCTTAAGTATGTCCCTGTTCACCCTGTAGTGCTCTACAATCTCCAGCTCATGTAGCTCCTGGAAGGTTACCTGGGCCTGAACACTCTTCTCCTTCTCTGTCTAGGCCTATTGTCAGCAGTAGCAGCAGCACTGACGTCAGCATCTAGTACATACAGATGTAGCAGACCTGCAGCAGCCCCTAGCATTCTCTCAGTTAAAATTGACATGTTTGTACTCCAATGGTCCAGACTATTGGGGAAAAATCAGAATGTAGGGTGTATACATACTTTATACAGATTTGCTGTAGGTCCAGAAGGTGTGATTGGCTAACTATGATGCATTCCACCTGCCTGATATACAATTAACATCATTTAATGGTGCTATGTTAGTGTGTGATGTGGTGTGCCATGCAAACAGATGCACCTGAGCTTAAAAGAGCATAGAAGTAACAGGACACACCTTCCTGATGTCAGCCACATCCTGTGTAAACATCAACATGGTCTAAGAGCCTACATGAAGGGGATATGAGGACATGATTACTACTTTTTACTATTCAGGAAATCCACCTTATTTGCATACATATCCATGCTGACAGCCTGAAAACTGCACACTTCAGAGCCCTATGACCTTAGCAACAGCACCAATGGAAGGTCCTATGATACATTTCTGTCACATTATAAAATCCTTTTTTTCCTATTTATATATTTTTTTATTTTTCTGTTAAGAATGTCTGTATACTGCAGCATGTAATGCAAACATGCCAAGATTAGTAAAAAAAAAATATTAATTTTACTTATTCCCTTCCTCTTTCTGGCATCCATAATAATAATTTTGCTCATATGTGTATGTATTATAGCATTTTCAGGGGATTTCTGTCCACATTTCTGCAATTTTACATCCCCTTTTGCCTGTTTAGACTCCTGTAGGAGGATTTTTTCCGTGTACACTACAAGGTGTCTGGACAAGCCTTTCTGCTTGTTGGATCACTCAATCTGCCTCATTTGCATGAGATTCACCTGCTTATGAGGTGATTTGCATGCCACAGAATTTTCCATGTTTGCACATGCATGAGCGCCACTCAGCAGTGCTTAGTAAGTCTAAACATGTTCATGGACGTGTAGGCACTGCAGCACAATGCCTATACAAAAAAAAATGTGTAGGCTTTACTGAATTCCACCCACATTCCTATAGCTTTCCTTCTCCTGTCAAAACAAAACATTGCCACTAGCTACACGGTCTTCTCAAAATTATGTTAAGTTAAGCTGTGATACCCAGAGAGTAGTCAATAACTGCCTGCTAAAATGTTACACATCTTATAAAACCCCTGTCTGATGCCTTTAGTATTTGATTTAAAGCCCTTTTTGCACCAGACTACCCACCGCAGTAATCATTACCGAGTGTGAGAAACTTTCCTGTAGTACAAGGAGCACAGTTATTACTCTCCAAAGATGGGAAAAAGACAAACCTGTAAAATTTTACTGTAGATTTCTTCTAGAGGTAACAACTGTTACACAATGCCTACCAGGTCTCATGCAACGGATGTTCCTTTGCTATCAACTGTCCATGAATATCTTACCTTTTCATTCTCATAGTCTGTAAGTTACTGAAGTAAATTTCAACAGTATTTAAAAACTGTCCCTGACGTTTTTCACTTGTATTTAAATGCTGTATGTATGACAGTATTAGCTAAGTGCTTTACTTGCTTTAAAAGCTGGTAAAACACTTTGAGCTTTTTTTCTCTGTTACTAGTAGTGCATGAAGATAAAGCTCCATGAACTACAAAGGGTTGTGATCATGTCTCGCTGATCCTAACTCACTAGATGTATTTATGACCTGGAAGCCAAGATTCACCTTTCAGGCTTCGCTCTCAAGGTGAATTTCTTGGCGTCCATATCTCACACTCATAATGATATAGTTACGATCACAGACTCAATCATAACTCTCTATGTAATGCATTCTGACTAATTGTTATTCTCACAATATTGTCTGTTTACTCATCCATACAGTGCTAGGATGCATATAATAATTCTCCTATAATAGGCAATAGCCTCTGCCATTTTTTTTTTCTTTAATACAATTAGGTGGCATTCAACTTAGTGACCCATTTAGATTTTCTGAATTAAAATTTATCTTTGCTTGAAGTGTGCAGCTGTTTATGTTGATGAAGTTAACAGATGCTTCACTGACCAGCTCAAAATATATTGCAGTGCTCTCAGGAATAGACACATTGACAAACTGCAGCATTCTACATTTTCACTGGAGATTACAGCATCGACAATATATCTGTCTTTGTTATTCACCAATATCCGTGATTCTGTTCGAAGGATCTTGTATAATTAACAGTAGTGATCATCTACTGTAGCTCCCAGTAGCTCTCTAATCCTAATCATATAGCTAATTCATACATCACATATTTGTGTCCATCTGTCTTCACATTCCCCAGATGTCACCATCTATGTCCCCCTTCCTCCACATTTATCACATTTCAGCCTTCTTGATCAGCTCTACCAATCAGCTTATCTTTATGCATCTTGTTATGTGGTGTTATGCATGGTTGCTGCATGTTCATTGTCTTGGCACTGCTTTTATCTTTTTTATTTATCACATCGTTTAAACTCTGTACATTTTTCTTTCTCTGTTTATATCCATTTTTTCTCAGCCTGCACCATGATACATGTTCATCTTTTTTTACATCTGTCCTGAGGAAAACTCAAAGTCATTAATTTTAGTTCATTGTTTTGCAATATGCATTTAGTAATACATTTCAGTCTTTTATGTAGCCAAAGGCTAACAAAATGCTTGTTTTAATAGGTTCATAGGTTCATAGGTAGGTACTAGGCTATATGCCCGAGGGCATTTATAAGCCTAGCCAGAGTGTGTCAGCTTTTGCCGCCCCATTGATTAATTAACTGATCCTCTGTCATAAGTCATATTGTACATTATTTACTTATGTTTTAATTTTTAAAACAATTTCTTTTCAGACTCATGCCTATTACATCATGCAAAATTTTTTAATGATTTTTCTAATATTTAATATGAAATCAGCATTTAGAATGGGCAGTTAACTATTACAAGGATGTGGCTAATACATGTGAGTACCTTTATTGGTATTCAGTAATAAAAATAAAAAAGCACTTAGTTGGTTTTACTTTGACAGTGTTTAATGTTAAATAAACTAGTGTTTCATGCAAATACTGCCTTGGTGGCTCACTTTTTTATTTTTATTACTGTTTACAAGTTTTTGAGCTATTTGGCTTGTTTTATGTTATATTTTACCTTTATTGGTATTACTGGCATGCAGCCGGATGAAGAGTATGTAAAGTGTTACATGTAAAAAAAAGATCATATACACAGGTACTATAGGAAGGATATCTATTTGTCTGTGATTTGTGTGCCCTGTTCAAGGGCCTAGTGACAGAGCTATGCCTCAATCAGTGATCAGCTGCTGAAAGAACAGGGAGGGTGGTACTGATGACCACATTAAAGCATGCAGGGTTATACATATTACTGAAACTGTTGAAAGTCATGTGTTAGTGGTGGACAAAGGATATTGGCTGTTTTGCACTGTCTATGTTTTGGTATATTTCCCTAGGTTTGGTAATACAATCACAAGCAGTAAATCTGGACATGGGTGTGCTCTGCATGTTTAGTTATGTAGTGGACATCACAGGATTCATGTATCCATAATGTTTGTTACGATTCTCATCATTGTCTATTGCCCTAGTGACAGATGTACCACATTTATGTTTTTAGATTCCACTACATTATGCTGACAGATACTTTAGCATCCAGTCAGGCCTGCATTCTGTTGTATCAAGAACCGGATACTATAGTTTGATAGTTACTGTTATGCCTATTACCTGTGGTGACCAGTAATTGGAGTACCTGTATACATTGATTCATTTTCCAGCAGGTAGGGACATTCCTGGAACCTCACACCACTTACCTTATTCCTTGATTTCTTCCAGTGTAGTCCCTTCAGCCACTATGGACTAGGGGTTAGACACATTTTCTATTACTTTTGGAGTACCCTTGGTGGGTATAGGAAAACCAGTTGTGTTGATCTTGAGGAATGAGTAGGGAATGCTTCTCTCTCTTTAGCTGGAATATGATACCTATTTCCCAGGGTGATGCATTTGAAATTAGTTGGTCTGCTTCTTATGGAGATTTATTTTAAAAAGAAACAGAAAGGTAAATATTCATCTTCTCCTGTTTCTGTTACATTGGACTGGGATGATTTATTGAATGTAACTCAGGCTTGGTTTAGCTCTTAACCCTTCTCATTCTGGATATACTGGTGAAAGAGAAAAGGAATTATTCATTTTCTGAAGGTTTCCAGTATGATAATCATGGAAATGATTGCAAGGGAATCATTTCTGTTTTTTCTCCTCAGGTAACCGATTCTGAGGAGTATATTTCTTCAGATTGTCCCTTGGAACAATTTTGTTCTAAATTTCTGAAACCATATCTACAAAGAGCCAGTTGTTTTAATGAGAACATAATGACATTTCTGCATCCATGAGAAAATATTATGACTTATTACAACTGGAATTTTCTCAAACTACTCCCGTTCCTCCTATTTTTCCAGCTTGGGAGGATGTTTTTATTACAGCCTGCAGCCTCTAAGAACACAAGTGGATTTTATAAAGTTCCTTGGTCTTGCAAATTTTTGCTTTCTACTCCCATACCTGACTATGCAGTAATTTCCTTGGCAAATCTTTCAGCAGTTAAACATTTAGTAAATGCTAATCCCTCCTTTCTGATAAGGATGGGGAAAAGCTTAGATTTTGGAAAAGAGTGGATTCCTCTGCCATGTTTATTTTTAGGATTCTTAATTGTCAAGCTCAAATCTAAAAGTTTTTGTCTTCTTCATTTCAGAATATGAGTACAATTATTGCCACTTTTCCTTGTTCTAAAGGAAAATATTCTCTAAATTCACATATCGCTTCTGTGTCTTAAGTAACCAAACATTCTTCAAAGTATGCTTATGACTCATCTGATGTGTCTTCCAGAACATGGTTTATATGATCAAAATTTACTTGAGGACATTAACACTGAAATTTTGAATTCTTCTCTTGACAGGTGGTGTTACTTTTGGGCAGTCTGCTGCTGAGGTCCAGAAAAAGTGTGATGAGAAAGAGAAAATGATTCAAGGGGTGACTCAGATTTTCAGACTTCTCCAAATTTGGTAAAGGTTTCATCACTAACGTAGGGTCCTTTTCATAAAAATCAAAATAAGCAGACTTACAAATTTCTGACAGTTATTCAACAAATAATGGGAAGGAGGTCCCAAAAAGAAGATGGAGCTTCCCAGAAACCAGGACAATTCAACAAGGCTAAATGACTATTATCAACTGTTAACATCTCTTTCCCAGTCTGTCAAGCCTTTGACAATCAAAGACAAGTGGGTTCTGAGAGTGATCCATCAGACATATAGATGTTAGAAGAAATCAATCCCTCCTTTTCAGGGGATTCACCAGATTAAAATTCCTTTCTCCTTCCTGTCATTCAGCATTTCTGAATCAGGCAATCATAGATCCCATTCCTCCTTCTGTGACAAAGAAAGGATTTTATTTAAGAATGTTTCCTGCCAAAGAAAGAAGCTTCATGGAGACCAGTCTTAGATCTTTCTTTTATCAATCAGATTGTAAAAGTTTCAGTTAAAAAGTATCTCTTTGCAACCGGGTCTATATCATAACATCGAAGTTGCAAAACCTTGAATGTTATGATATCGAATCCAAAACCTCGAAGACTGAGAACAGCGAAGCTGCGGAACATCAAATTCTTGCCCAGGGAAAGAATTTGGTGGGCCGTTTTCACGGCTTCACTATTTCCTCCACTGTGGTGCGATCTCAGAGTTGGTATATTTAAGTAGGGGGGTGTGGGGGATTAGACATAGTTAGTAGTGTTTGTGTGTTTTGTGTTTTGTGTTTTGTGCTGGAACAGCGATTTTTTTCCCAGGAAAAAAAATTACTCTTCTCAGCTTTCGGAGTTTTCAGTTTTTGCGGTTATAAGTTCAATGTTATAGTGTTCAATGTTATTGCATTTTGATCATGTGATATAAAACCTTTGCAACCTGTTACTTTTTATTCTGCCTTTCAGTTTTTTAGTAACTTTTGATTTAAAGGATGCTTATCATTGCATTCATCCAGCTTCATATTTCAAACATTTTTAGGTTTTCTGTGTCTAGATTACAGTATCAGTTCTCGGCATGACCCTCTGGGTTAGCCACTGATCCAAGGATGTTGCCTAGTGCAGACTACAAGGTATTCACATTTTTCCTTATTTATGCAACCTGCTTATCTTTGCAGAGTCTTTCTAAAAGTGTCAGTAATCTCTTACATGGCTAAGACATCTCCTTGCAGACTTGGTTTTCAGAATATTCAAAAATCTTGTTTAACTCCTTCCAACTGTACTGTATTCCAGGGATGTTTCCTCAATACTTCAGTTCAAAGAGCTGTCATTCCATGCACAAAGAAGTGGATCTATACCTAGCTCTATTCCTGAGTTTTTCCACTCAGTCTAAAACTTCAGCAAAAGAATTTCACAAGATAATTGGCCTCATGACTTATGGCATCTATGATGCTAAAGCCAGACTCCACTTGAGAAAGATTTAATGGTACCTACAATCTGTATAGTTTCAACATCAACATTTCCTGATGTTTCAAGTTCTACTTTTGGAATTTCTTTCAATAATCATTTTTATTGTTTTGCCAAACCATTATACATTTCACACACTATTTACATTATGTACAATATTGCTTCCAATGTTTTAGTTCCATTTTGAATTTCCCTATAATACATTAAGAATAAATATCATTTTAACCAAGTACAGGAAATTAAAATCACAAAAAATTAAACAAAAAAGCATCTACAATAGACAATTATAAACCAACTCAAGCCAATAATTTGTATTATTTCTACATTTTCTATCTAATCCAAGAATGTGTTGGTACACATACAGAATGTCCTGACGGAAAGTGGATAGGAACCGCTACGCCAAAATAATATTAAAGATTTGTTCCCAAATTTTTATGCTGTTTATACTTTTCTTATTATTTCTAATTAACAATTTGTGCTAATATATGCTTAATCGCTAACAGCCTGAAATTTTGCCATGACACCTGTGCTGGGTTCAACCAATTTGTGGCTATATATAATTTCATTAGTAAACTAATATTCATAATTACAATCTTTTTTGTTTTGTCCAAATTCTCCGGTGGAATATGTAAAATCAGAAATTCCCAGGAGAGTGTTGAGTTTTGGTAACCCATTTTTTGTAGTTGTAACTTTAAAGAATTCCATAATTTATAAATGCACTTGCAACTCCAGAACATGTGTAACAGGTCTGCTGTCTGATCTACACACTGTGGACATTTAGGTGACTTTTTTGAATCAAATTTATGAAGTGTAAGATGGGTATAATATGCATTGTTAAATATCATCAATTGAGTAAAGACCAGTTTTTGAAGTGATAATGGATTTTAATGTTAAGTTAAACGCCTCTACTATTTTACTGTCGTCTAGGGATGGCAATTTCTCTCTCCAGTATTTGGATAACAGAATATGATTATTATATTTTCTCTCTTTTGCCATTTTATACGCTGAGGATATATATTTTCTATCTTGTTGCAATGCTTCCCACAGATGACCTGAAATAACTAGTTCCTCTTTTTTTTATTTCAGAACTGGTAAAATAATTTATGGCCAAATCTTTTAACTGCCTCATTATAATTAAATAAGAGATGGGAAGATTCATCTCTTTTAAGATATCATGTACCGCTACTCCTAGGAAGGTATAAATCCCTTATAGTTAATTCCTTAATAAATGGATATTTCTTTAAGTCTATCAGTTGATTACCAATAGTTATATTAGGATTTCCATCAAACGGTTGAAACATCATCATATATTTTAAAAGGTTCAAGGAGGCAAACAGAGTTTGAGTCGCCACTGCCCATACCTTGATGTGTTCCATTAACTCATATTTACTCAATGTTTTTATATTCAAAAATGGTACAGCTTTAACATTAATTCTCTTCCCTTTTATATGTTTATAATTTAGCAGTACCCATCTGGGTATCCATTTTCTATTTTCACTATCCAAGTAAGACACCCTTAAAATCCTATTGGCCTGAATCACTGTATAATACATCTCAAAATCTGGTAAATCCAACCCCCCTCGTTTTAGGAGCCATCAGTTTTTCATAGGATATTCTCGTTTTTCTGGGTTCCCACAGAAATCTCCCCAGTCCTATCTGAAATTGCTTGAAAAAGGATTTCGTGATTTTAAGTTGTGCTGCTCTAAAAATATATAGCATTCTGGGGAGAACGTTCATTTTTATTATCGCTGCTCTTGCCATCATCGGTAGCTTCAACTTACTCCATCTTTTCAAATCCATTGTTATTCGGTCTCCAGTTGCCTTAATATTGTTGATAAAAAATTCTCTATTTTCAGTTGAAAAGTCAATCCCCAAATATTTTATTCTTTCTTCTGTCCTTATTCGTCCTATCAATGGTAGCATTGAAAAAGGTGTAGGTGTCTTTAGAAGGAATATTTTGTTTTTTTTTTAAATTTAGTTCGTAATTAGCAATTTTCTCAAAGGTTTGTATTGCTGTTAGTATTTTTTCCGTATCTGACACCGGTGTGGTACTGTATATATTTAAATCATCTGCAAAAGCAGCCATCCTAACCTTTATCCCAAGAAGTACAGGAGAATTATAAAAACTTTTGTTTCATATGAAGAAATAAAGGTTCCAAATACAGATTAAACAGTATGGGAGACAATGGGCACCCCTGTCGAGTTCCATTTTTAATTTGAATCCTTTTGGAACATTCATGATTTATATATAAACTAGTGTATGCATTCTTGTATAAATTTCTTAACATAGAAATAAAAGCTGAGGTATATTGAAATATGATAATGTTTCAAATAAATAAGCCAAATTAACTCTATCGAATGCGTTTTGAGCATCAATTATTAAAGCATATATGTTCATGTTTTTATACTTTGCATAAGATATTAAAGTATGAAGAGTTAATGTATTGTCTGTAGTCTGTCTCCCATCTATAAACCCCGCCTGTTCTTCTGATATTATCAAGTTTCTTATTTTTTAATCTACTAGCTAGAATAGATGTCATGATTTTCATATCAATATTCAACAATGATATGGGCCTATAATTGTCTGGATTTTTGGGATCACTATTCTCTTTCAATAACAGAATTGTTCTTGAGGCATTAAAATGAAGATCATTGCTGCCATTCAAATGATATAATTAAAGGTCTGTGAAAGTACGGTGCTCAGAATCCCACTAAAAGATTTATAAAATTCAGAGGTCATACCATCTGGTCCTGGGGCTTTATGTGGCTTTAGTTTCTTAATTGCCTCTAGAACTTCATCAACTGTAATCAATGCAGTCAATTCTCCCTGAGAATCCTCGTCAATCTTGGGAAAATTAATTTTCTGTAAGAACTCTTTCTCTCTTCATCATGCCCATGAGTTTGTTGCTCACCATATATCTGATTAAAAATTGATTCAAAAATCTTCATGACATCTGACTTATCAGTATATAACGTATTATTATGATTTATTTCGTAATTAATCGTGTCGATTTCGCCTGATTAATAATACGGGCTAATGCTTTCGAGGGAGTTTGAATGTGATTTGCATATTTAACTAAACTTCTTTGTTCGTACAGTGTCAATTTTCTGTTATGCATAAGAAACAGCTCTTTCTGACATCTTAACAACTCAGTTTCTGTTTGCTCAGTGTAGTTACTCATCAGCTCCTGGTCCAATAATTGTACTTTAGTTTCCAGATCCAGTTGTTCTTTATTTTGGAGTTTTTTATAATAAGTGGCTTTCTGAATAAATAATCCTCTTAACAAAGTTTTAGTTGTAGCCCATTCTATATCTAATGGATGTTCATTACGGGTATATTGTATACTAATTGTTTAAGTATCTCCTTAACTTCCTGTACTATATCTTCTTTGGTTAATAGGTATGGGTTTAAGGACCAATTATATCCACCATGATTTTTAGTATTCAAAATATCGGTCTTTAAAGTTAAAGTTATTTTAGAATGGTCTGAGAGCTGTCTAGCTTGATTAGAAACCCTAGGGTCAAGTGAAATGAACACTTCTGGAATTAAAAAAAATCAATTCTTGACCACATTTTATGGCAGCTAGAATAGAAAGTAAAGTTTTCTGCCTTTGCTTGTATGTGTTTGTGTTTAAAAGGGTCATATAGTTTGAAATCCGTTCTCAGTTCTTTCAACGCTACCATTGCCTGCTTATTAAAAGCAGTCAAGCTCCCAACTTATCAGTTTTAGAATCTTGGTAAGCATTCCAACCCCCATCACTATGTAACAGTTGTTATATGACTGTAGAATAGAGTAAATTGAAGCTATATAATGATGTTGGTTCACATTTGGGGCATAAACACATAAAAGTACTATCGGCTTATCGAAACTTTCAGTTTTGAGAACCACCAAACACCATCTGCCTTCTTTATCTATTTTGTCCTCCAAAATTTCTCCTTGAAACTGATTCTTGATTATAATTGCCACCCCAGCACTATTCGTAGTCCCTTCCGCCTTTACAACCTTCCTAATCCATTTCTTGTCCTTCATTGTTTCCCACTAGTCATTAGTCAAATGTGTTTCTTGTAATAGAATAAAACCTGCTTTTGATTTAAAAACAAATGCAGAAACAGCTTTTTTCATGTTCTGGAGTCCTTTAACATTCCAGGAATCTATTATCCACATTCTAAATTATGAATTGATGAATAATGGTATCTATTTTTTGTTTTCCACCTTAAATTGACAAGTGTTGGTATTACGTGAATTTTTTGGAAGCAAAACAGCCATCCCATCCCTACCCAGTGCCTATCCACTATTCCTCCAGACCAGGATGAACATAGGTTTTCACATTGGATAACATTCCCCAAGTAGCTAAACTACTAATTCTATTAACTAACAATAAAATAGCATGCAAAACCTACACCAACTATACCTACGTCTACAAAGTCTAACCCAGCCATTCCCTACTAAACACCGCACCCAACTAACTACAGCTCTGAACATTTCCTAATATTCATGTAAACTAATTGTACCTGACATGTCAAATAATTCACTTTTAACAAACTTTAAATACAGCAATAATATGTTAGCATTATAATTACTTGTTCCAAAACCTTTTAACTAACAGTTCACCTAATAAGCACACAGTTATTATACATTTGTTTAAAACAAGCCATCATTTAGGTCAGCTATTTATCTTCAAAACATTCCTACAATATTGCATTTAATTTTTATAGATCATTACAGTTAGACATCACCTATATTACACAACTACTACTACTGTTTGCTATTTATACTATATGTATATATATATATATATATTTTTTTTCTTTTTTCTGTTCTCCCCTTTCCCCAAACTGAACACAGTTAAAAGATACTTATTTATTCACTTATTTACTCACTAAATAAAACACAGTAAGTTACAAAACAAGCCTGCAAAGGAGAGAGAAAAAAAAAAAAAAAAAGAAAAAAAATAACACAAAAAATAGACTGCATTACCTGGATTTACCACTAAGCCATAGACTCTTATACAGCAACAGCCAAACCATACATTTTTGTCCATACAAGACACATTTTACCTCATTGATCGTTTCTCAGTCATTTTAGCCTCAAAAAAGTCCCAAAAAGCTTTGTTTCGATTTACAGCAGCTCTTCTTGCTTCCCAGCAGTTGCAGCAGTCTAGGCAGTTCAATTTTCGAATTTTCGCGCTCGCGACGGGGGAACCAATTCACGAATGGACCTTTCAGCTGTACCACACTCAAAACGGTCCCCCTGCTTCCTTTACCTTGTTTCCTGCTTCCTCGTGGGTCAGGAGCGCTCGTAGAAGCCATAAAACTTTGTGGAATCTTCGTGTTTCAGCTAGGAAGACGAAATTAAAAGATAAAACGGAGAATTTCCAGGCCTGCTGAAGAAAGAAGAACACACAAAGGATTTTGAAGCCTCGGATTCTCGTAAATGAAGTCTCCCATTCACTCTAATGCAGGAAAAAGCCAGGATGTACTGTTCAATTTTCAGATGGTGGCAGAGCCTTAAACAGCTTCAAAAAGGTAGGTCTGGCTTCTTTTTTTGTATTTACAGTGTATTTAATGCCATCAAGAGTAAAGATTAAACTGTTAGGATATTTCATTTGAAATCTAATGTTTTTGTCAATTAGAAACTTACAGTATGGAGCCAGCATTTGTCTAGACTGTCTTATTTGTGCTGGTAATTCCTGTGTTATAGAAACTTTATAACTTTGCCACATTATAGATCCTCCAGATTTTTGAATGGTTAGAAGTATTTTATTCACATCCTGGAAGTTTAATATTTTGACATACACAGGTCTTGGTGTATTTGAAGCTTGGGAATTCCTGTAAGCTCTATGTGCTCTTTCTATGACAATTTGCTGAACATCCACAGAGTCCTTAAGTAATGTTTCAAATATTTGTATGATAGAAGTGTTCAGCTCATTATATTGGATTGATTCTGGGATCCCTCTGATGATTATGTTGTTACGTCTTGATCTTGCTTCCAGGTCCAGAATTTTGTTTTGCATCGTTTGTATATCAGCCTCTTGTGATTCAGATCTTTTAGTGAGCAATGCTATATTGTCTTCATTTGCTGCTATTCTGGTTTCTGCTTTCTCCATTCTTGTTAGAATCCGATTACATGTCTCACTAAATGTTTGTGTTTGGGATGTTAGGTCTTGTAATGCATCTTGTATAGGCAACAATGCAGACTTAATTTCTTCCATCGTAACCTGTTGATCAGATTTCGCTGATGCCCCTGTTTTTGCAGTTTCTTGCTGTCTGAATGTTTTCTGTCTCTTAAATATGGATTCCTTCTCTGGAGACTGTAATGCTGACAGTTTAGTTTTAGTAGTTGTAGTGTCCATATTTTTATCTTCTTTTGACATTTTGAAATGCTGCAGATAGAGATGATTACCAAGTAAAAGTTTCAGTAATGTGGTAATTCAGTCCTTTGTTTGTTGCTCTGTTCAGAATCAACCAAGCAATCAGTTCCAATCCTGTTGTCACCAAGTATTTTTTTTCAATTTTTTTTCCTCGATGAGATCGCTGACTTCTAGTAGATTATTAATTGCTGTCAATTAGTTGATTAACTCCAAATGTACATCCTCAGAGGTGATTTTTGTTTCTGGTCTTTGGAGAGCTGAAGTACTGCAGTGCTTATAGAATGGCGGCCATCTTTGTCCTACTTTTGGAATTTCTAAAAAGGTGATTGTGTTGCTGGAGAGACCATTTTTATCTGAATCCAGGTCTTCTATTCTCTCTACCAATACAGCTTATAACAACAGATGCCTCTGACATTGATTGAGGATCTGAGTCTTTCAGTGTAAAAGTGCAGGGTCTTTGGAACAAAAAACAGATTAGCCATAGTAGTCCGGGATATAGCTATACATCACAATCTCATTATACAGGTGCCTTGCATTCTGTTAGATGAAAACATTGTAGCAAACAAGCCTGGAGACTCCTGGCAAGCAGAGCAGGAACACAAATACATTCTCTTTTCTTCAGGTGGGAAAGTTCCTATATGTCTTTCCACTCTTTCCAGTGATATCCAAGGGCATTCTGAAGATTCAAAAGGACTCTCCACATATCACTGTGGTGACTCCTACTGACTCAGGCAACAGTAGTTCTCCCTTCTTTTGGAAATGGCTAAGGCCAATTACCACAAGCTCTGTCACAGACCAGGCCCACTCACACAAGACAAGTTTTGTTTGATACACTCCAACTTGAAGCAACTTCAAATAACTGCCTGAATGATAGAGTTTCAATACCTTTTGGGCACCTATTTTCTGAAGATGTGCAAAAGATATTAAAGGAGTCAAAGAACCCTGCTACTAGGGAATCATATATTGCCAAATAGAAATTATTTTCTAGCTGGTGACATATTTAAGAACCAAGACCATGTTAAGGATAGTATTTCCCTGGTTCTATAATATTTTTGTGAGTTATCCTTTGTCCCTTCTTACTCCTGTATCAAAGTTAATTTGTCAGCCATTTGACCAAATCTATCCATGGATCCCCCTCTTTCAATACATTCTCATGTCAATTTATTTATTTATTTTAGTTTACATTTGATGACTGGGATAGTCCGACTGGATACATGTCCATTTTCAGCAGAGGCCCGGGGAGAAAAAATCCACTTATTGTACAAAAAGAATTACAAAAACAGAGCAAAAACAGAAGAAAAAGATACAATATTTCTCAAAGTTTAACACAAGGTACAAACAGGCAAAGCTGTCAATTATACAACAACTCATTTGAAACGTAGCGTGGTTCGTTTGCTAATAAGCAGTTGAGTAAAAAAACACAGATTGTAGGGTTGGGTTAGTCAGGGTTTAAGCAAAGGCAGAGCCAGTGTGATTTAAAGTATTTTCTGAGGCCTTTGTTAAATAGGAGTAATGAAGATTCCTGGGTAAGTTCTGCAGGAAGTAGGTTCCAAGCTTTATCAACAGAGTTGGCAAATAGAGAATCCCCAGCAGAGTTATTGGATTTTAGGGTTAGGAACAATAGTTTATTTGATGATCATAGTGGCCTGAGAGCACTATGAAGGCTGATAATGTTTTTGAGGGCAGGGGTATTTTCAGGTTGGTTGCGTACTTTGTGCGCTGCTATAAGCTGGTTGAACTGCAGAAGGGTTGGAAATTCTAGCCAGTCAAGTACTTTTAAGTTGTTACAGTGGTGAGTCCTATATACCATACCAGTAGCTAATCTAGCTATGTGGTTGTAACAGGAGGATAATTTGTTGAGGTCAGTTTTGGAAAGGTTGGTAAATACTGGAGAGGCATAAAGAAGGGTGGAGTGAAGATGGGTATGGGCAATAGCAACCCTAGCACGAGGGGTGAGGAAAAGTTTAAGCTTGTACAGGGAGCCAAGTTTTTGGTTAATGGACTTAATAGTATGGTTAACATGCATATCAAATTTAAGGTTATTATGTATTAGTACTCCTAGGAGCTTAGTTCGGTCATCTGGGGAGATAATGGTGCCATTGTTAGACTTAATAGTGAAGAATGGAGGACAGGACCTACGTGTAGGGGAGAAATGTATCAGCTTGGTTTTGTTAGGATTCAGGAGCAGTCGATGATTAGCTAGCTAGTTTTCTATGGTGCTAAAGGTATTCTAGGTTAGGAATAGCAGATTTGTTGGAGAGGAGGCAGAACATATCAAGGCTGAATCATCTGCATATTGGATGCAGTATGCATTTGGGATGGTGGAGTGTAGATCATTAATAAAGATTAGAAGAGAAGGGGACCTAGTATGGAGCCCTGTGGGACTCCTAGGGTGATTGGGAGTTGTGTTGACAGCTTATCCTGCCATAGGACAGCCTGCTGTCTACCAAGTAGGTAGGACTGAAACCATTGTAGAGAGTCATGGTCTAAGAGGATAGCTTTCAGGGTACTGAGAAGCAGCTGATGGTTAACCATGTCAAAGGCCTTTGAAAGGTCAAGAAAGAGTGCTGAGGATAGTTTGTTGTTGTTTTGATTAAGGTTAATGACATTAGAGAAAGATAGGAGAGCTGAAGTGGTACTATGGTATGACCTGAAGCCGTGCTGAGTGTCAGCCAGCAGTTTGTTTTGATTAAGATAGTACATAAGTTGTTATTGGATGCTTTTTTCCAAGATTTTTGCTAGTGGTGACAGAGTGGCTATAGGTCTATAGTTAGACATTTCTATGGAACTACCTCCTTTATGGAGGGGTATTATATGTGATATTTTTCATATGGATGGGATGGCTGCCTCAGAGATGGATCTATTAATGAGGATAGAGACAGTGAGTGCTATGGCATCCATGGCTTTTTACAAGTATTCATCAGGGAGGAGGTCAGCAGCTAATGTAGTGGGTTTCAGTTTTTTGATAAGGGCTCGAATTAGGGGAGTAGGGACAGGTTGAAAGCTAAAGGAGAGTTGAGTATTGGGTAGGTTAGGGCTGTCTATAGTAGTGCTGGAGTTGGAGCAGGTGGGAGTGAGGTGGGTGGTTAGTCTCAGTAAAGAAGCTATTGAAGGTGTTAGCAATTTCAACTGGTGATTTGTCAAGGGCTGCTGATGGGGTAGGAGTGGTGGTATGACCTGGGTGGAGGAGGTTATTTATTCCAGCCCAGAACTTTTGAGGTTTGTTTTGGTGTTTCTGTTGCAGGAGAGTATAGTAGTTCTTTTTATCTAGAATGATAGTGTCATTCCTTAATTGATGATATCTGACTTGATTTAGTGGGTCTCTAGTAGCATACCAAGTGGCCCAGGCCTTATTTCTACGTGTGATTTCGGATTTTGTGTCTCTAGTTAGCCATGGGGCAGTTCTTGTTTTGGCCTGGATGGTGCAGGGGGGAGTGTGTGAGTTAAGGATAGTGAGGAATTTAGTATTAAAGAAAGCCACTGCCTCATCTAGTGGGAGTAGTTTAAGGACTGACCAGTTGCAAGTCTTGAGATTGTACTAGAAATTGTCAAGGTTAAAGTTTTTATTGTTACATATTGCTTTATAGGTTTGTTGATGAGGATTGTCAGCTTTGAGCCTAATAATATAGGTAAGGCAGTGATCATTTAATTCATTGGTTAGTATGCCTAGCTTGTACATTTGGGGATGGCCATTAATAAGAATTCAATCTAGAATGCTATCTTTGCCTTTGTTTTTGCTTTTTGCTATACCTAGTGGGGGAGGATATGGTCTGATTAAACAGGTGATTCAGAGGAACAGATGTTCCAGTCAATGTTGAAGTCACCTAAGACTATGGTTTCCTGGGAATAGTTGCAGGCTAGCCAGTGTAGGATGTTTTCTAGGGTGTTGACATTTTTACCAGGGGGTATATAGATGCAGACAATATATCTACATTTATTTTTATTTATTTGTAGTTTGGTGATGAGAATTTCAGCGTTGTTAACCTGAGGAGGTTGCTGGGTGTCATTAGTAACTGTTAGGGTGGATTTAAATACCACAGCTACCCTACCACCTTTCCTTAGAGGTCCTGTCCAATCTAAGAATGTTATACCCGGGGGTGTTACTTCAATTTCTTTAGTTGCTGGTTTTAACCAGGTTTCAGTGAGGCAGCGAATGTCTGGGGAGTGAACAACTAGGATGGCTTGGAGGTTGTGGATCTTATTATTTAGGCTTCTAATGTTAAGATGGCAGGACAGAATGAATTTGGGTGCCTATTTAACAAAGTAAAGTTGGTAGAATTGTTAGTCACAATGCTAGGGTTGACAAGTGAGGACAGGTCAGAGTTAGGGTGGATGTCGCCTGGTGAGGAAGGCCAGGGTTAGGGTGGATGTCACCATCTTTCATAAGGTTATATTTCAAGCTCATTATAGGTTTCAGGATTTTATTTATAAGTTTTTGATGGTGTCTGTTTTTTTGGCTAATGTAACTGGATCTAAGAGGTTGGTAATATTTGGGGAGTACAGAATTAGGTAAGAGGGTAATAATGAAGTGGTCTAGTTTATTAAGTGCAAGAGTGGTGGAGGTTTGGAATTTTGGGCATTGGAATTCTGGATAGTGTAGGTTTTCATAAGATGTGAGGTGGTAGGAAATAAAGAGCAGCAGTAGTAAAGAGAAATTTGAGAACAATTTGGGTGCAATCATTCCAACTGCTAGGGCTATTTTCAAGTAAAATGTTTTAGTAGAATTAGTAAATAAATGATAAAGGGCTATAACGTTTGAGCAGAAGTAGATGAGAAAGCTCTATTGTATGGAACTGCGTTCAAGTAAAAGACAGATGAAAAGTTTAGCAAGTGGGGAGTATCATTAACTCATAGGCTGTGATTGATTAAAGAAGAAGGGGTGTGGTAATAGCGCTATAAATTTAGCAACACTAGAGGTAGGTGGCATTTGGGGGCAGGGTGGGGAGCGGAGCGAGCCCTCGCGAAGTGAGGGCTAGTGGAGCAGGGCTATACCAGATAACACGACTGTTAAAGTTAGTGTGTTCAAGGTAGGTTTTAACTATATAGAAAACTTGTACTGTAAAAAGCACATGGTTTCAATTTGCTGAAACAAAGTTTCCTAAAGCTTCAAGCTAGGTAGAATGCACTTCAGAGGGAGATATATCACCGGCAACTGTTTGTAAGCCCAATTTTATAGGTGATTAATGGATTCTATGGGAGCTCAGGGGATTGTTGCCAGTGCTTTTGGACCCAGTTAGTTTACTTCACAGTACATAAAGAGAGCAATTATGTTTATATTAACCTTATAAGACAATTAAAAAATAGTGGGGCAGAATGAGAGAGCCTTCAATGCTAGTTGCTATGTAGGATATGTCCTTTTGATCATTGCAAGCCTTTAAGTGGGAATTGTTGCAGAATTCCTAAAGAGGGGATATAGTGGTTAGGAACAATCTTATTTAAAAAGAGTTAGCCAGCAAACATTCTGTAAACACACTCGTGTCAATATGCTTTTGAATGGGGTTCTGCCCTTATCCTACTCTTTCAATACATTTCCATGTTACAATATTTTTGAAAGGGGATCTGCATACTTATCTGCCTAGAAAGCAGATGCCTCCTCCTTGGGATCTTAATTTTATTTTGGAAAAATTAACTCTTGCTCCATTTGAACCAGCTCATCAGGCTGATTTGAAGTTCTTAATATGGAAAACAGTCCTGATGATTGCACTGACTTCTGCAATATAGAGTATCAGAGTTGGAAGCTCTCATGGTGGGTCAACCTAAGCTCATCTTTCACAGAGATATGGTTTCCTTGAGAAATAATCCTTCATGTATGCCTAAAACAGTATCTGAGTTTACTTTAGCTATACATCTCTCTGTTTTCTTTTCAGAAAATAAAAATGAGAGAGAAAGGATTCTTCATACTCTGCATGCCACAGACGTCTCAGATATTATCATGACATTAGTAAAACAATCAGCCAGTGTCACAGGAGACAATTTCCAAATGTCTGTTCCATGTTACCTCCTTTTGTTATTCCCACCAGAACATGACAATGCCAGCCAGGGCAAGATACATTCTACTAGGGTCTTGGCTTCATCAGTGGCCTTTTTGAAAATGGTAGACTGTGGAAGTACTATAGAGGCAGCAATTTGGTAAACTATACATATCTTTACAACCACTACAAACTAGATTCCTTTTCCAGCTGTAAAGCAGACGTTGCTGGGCCATTCAATGGGGGCTCCTGGACCCTAATCCTTTTCCCCCAAAACCTTATAGAATGTGGTATTATACCCATATAGCTAAGGCTACTGTAGTTGTAATCAAATGCTGAACATAGAACAGTTGTCTAAATAAACTAACCATAGCAGTAGATAGTCAAATGATCACCACTACAGTACTCATTCCCTTTTTCCATTCCTTTTCTTGTATGTATGATCTTTGTTTTCCAGGGTGAGGACATTGATGATTACCTAGCACTGACCTTTTTCAGGGCTCCTATTTCCTTCTTTCAGGCAGCATGAAAGCTCTGAAGAGCTTGGCACTCAGACTGCTGATTTTCTCCAGCTGTGCTTGAGGATGACCTTTCTGTTTTGGAAGCTGGCTGACTGAATATAACCATATAGCTAAGGCTACTGCAGCAGGGATCATTCAAACAGCTACTGTTATGGCAAATTTACTTACACAATTGTACTTTGTACATATTTGTGTCTCATCCACAAAAAAATCCTGACTAACTGACCACAAATTCTACATTCTAGCCTCTGTCTACTATCTGAAGACTAGAAAAGCACATTCCTGCTGTGTAGTATCTCCAGTGAAGGTAAACATGTTTCAGCATATTGTTTGTGTCTGGGCTTTTGCATGATCACATCAGAATAATACAAAGTAGTTTTTATCCATTTTCAAAGTCCCCATGCATGACATTGTAAAACAGTCAAAGAGAATAACCATATTTTAGGTGCTATTTGTTTTGCTATCTTCAATAATTTCAAGATTATTTCCCTGCTACAAAGCAAGAAACACCACAGGAAAAGAACCCTTAGCAAGAGGTACTAATTATGTTAACAGAATATTCAGTGAATTTTGACAAGAAACTGCAACAAAGAGGGTGTAGCCAAAAGATTTTCATTAAAAAGACAAAAAGACATCTATTAAAGTCTGTAACTGTCCCCAACCATCAGAATAGTCTAAGAGGTGTAGGTTGCAAAGTGCCCTGACTGGGAGTGTGGAGGCCTTCCCCCTTATCATATAGGACTATATCCTTTTTTTTCCTGCATATTCACTGACTCAGTTTATTGTTGCAATGAGTCTCAATTTAAAATGCCAAACATGGCTTCTGTCCTTCCCATGGTACTAGCACTGACCTTCTGACCTATACAGATACTGTCAAAAAAGCTAGAGATAATGGCAAGCTAGTCTCTTCCTTATTTCTAGACTTGTCTAAAGCTTTCAAGATAGTTTGTCTCAGCAAACTTCTACTTCAAATGTCCTCACTAGGTCTCTCTCAGCCCACCCTTCTGTGGTTCAAAAGTTACCTGTTCAATAGGTATCAGTCAGTAAAATGGCACCCCCACCCTCTCTCCTTACTTCCCAATCACCACCGATGTACCACAAGGCTCTATCCTTGGTCCCCTCCTCTTTAACATTTTCAGCAACACCCTCTATGCTTCCACACAACAGGCCACCCTAATACTATACACAGAGGATTCCACTCTCATTTGCAAACCTGACAACATTGTCTACCTCCAAAAAATTACTAAGGAAGCTTTAACAGCCACTATCACATGACTTCATAACTCACAACTCATGCTCAACCCACAAAAAGACCAAACTATTACTTTTTCCCCAAATCCCTCTTTCATGCAAAAACAAAATGTAAAGTCCTCTCTCTTGATAATACAACCATTGAAGTAACTTCTCATACCAAACTATTAGGTGTGATAGTGGATGATAATCTTACATTTGACCTGCGTATACAAAATTGCATAAGAAAAACTCATCAGAAACTAGGGATACTTTACAGAGCCAAACGCTTTTGCAGTTATTCAGCTAAAGCTACACTTGCCACAACTTATCTCCTCCCCATTCTTCTTTATTTGCTCACATCCTTACTAACCTCCAGGCTTCACAAAAATTAAAACATGAGCAATGCTGCAACAAATATCCCTTTCAGAACCCAATGCTGCAACAAATACCCCTTTCAGAACCCAATACTGTACAGCACTGAAAAGCCTAAATTGCTTAGAACTGCCACATTAACTAACATATACACAACTTCTTACCACCTATAAAATTACCTAGCATCCATCTGCCTGTCCAGCACTAAAAACATTCTATACAACTATGTTCCCAGTCAGTCATTTCGATCCAGTGACTAAAAACTCCTGCCTGTCTACAAGCCTTGAAAATCTGCTTGACACTGTCTGTACTTGTACAAGGTTGCTAAGGCCTGGAACTCCTTATCTGTTTCCATTGGGTCTATACCCTCCCATCTTTCAAAACAACTCTGAAGGACTTCCTAGCTAAAATCTGGCTGTGTTCTTGCTCAAATCCAGGATAAACTACATATCTAAATCTTTTTATTCCTTATTCTTCCTTACTCTCCCTTCTTCACATACTTCCGCACTGCTATCTAATTCTCTTCCCTGACTTTCTCTCTAAATATACCATAAGCCTGTTTTTCCCTTCACTTCATATTGGAATTCCTATTTGTATTAGATTAACTTACCTCTATTTTCGCTACAAACTGTCTAAAATTTCTCTAAATATTAAATGATTGCCATATACCTTGTATCTAGCCACTGGGGATGCACAAGCCAGTGCATTTCTTTGTGCCGGTCCCAAGCCCAGATAAATGGGGAGGATTGCATCAGGAAGGGCATCCGGCATAACATTCTGCCAAATCATACATGCAGACATCAGTACAGATATACATACCGGATCAGTCGAGACCCGGGTTAACAACGACAGCCACCAGTACTGTTGGCCAACAGGGTGCTGGCGGAAATTGGGCTACTGTTGGCTGAAGGAGGAGAAGAGGGGGAAGGCATGCCCGAAGGCAGGTAAAGGGTAGGACCATGGTAGTGAGGGTCGGAACTTTGAATGTTGGTAGTATGACTGGTATAGGGAGAGAGCTATCTGATATGATGGACCGAAGGAAGGTTGGTATATTGTGTGTGCAAGAGACTAGATGGAAGGGGAGCAAGGCTAGGTGTATTGGAGGTGGGTTCAAATTGTTTTATCATGGTGTGGATGGGAGGAGAAATGGTGTAGGCATTATCCTGAAGGAACAGTATGCAAAGAGTGTTTTGGAGGTGAAAAGAGTGTCAGATAGAGTGATGTTTATGAAGCTGGAAATTGATGGTGTAATGATGAATTTTGTTAGTGCATATGCTCCACAAATTGGGTGTGCGATGGATGAGAAAGAAAAAATTTGGAGTGAGTTGGATGAAGTGGTGATGACTGTACCCAAGGGTGAGAGACTGGTGATTGGAGCAGATTTCAATGGGCATGTTGGTGAAGGGAACAGAGGGGATGAGGAAGTGATGGGTAGGTATGGTGTTAAGCAAAGGAATGCAGAAGGTCAGATGGTAGTGGATTTTGTGAAAAGGATGGACATGGCTGTGATGAATACGTATTTTAACAAGAGGGAGGAGCATAGGGTGACATACAAGAGTGGAGGAAGATGCACACAGGTGGATTATATCTTATGTAGAAGGGCCATTCTGAAGGAGATTGGAGACTGCAAAGTGGTGGCAGGGAAAGTGTAGTTAGGCAGCATAGGATGGTGGTTTGTAGGATGACATTGGTGATCAAGAAGAGGAGGATGACTGTGAGGGCAGCACCAAGGATCAAGTGGTGGAAATTGAAAAAGGGTAATTGTGAGGTGATGTTCAGGGAAGAGTTAAGACAGGCACTGGGTGGCAGTGAAGAGTTACGAATAGCTGGGTAACTACAGCAGAGCTAGTAAGAGCGATGGCTAGAAAGGTGCTTGGTGTGACATCTGGAAAGAGGAAGGAGGACAAGGAAAGCTCGTGGTGTAATGAGGAAATACAGGAGAGTATACAGAGAAAGAGGTTGATGAAGAAGAAGTGGGATTGTCAGAGAGATGAAGAAAGTAGACAAGAGTATAAGGAGATGAGGTGCATGGCAAAGATAGAGATGGTGAAGGCTAAGGATAAGGTGTATGAAGAGTTGTATGAAAGGTTGGACACTAAGGAGGGAGAAAAGGACCTGTACCTATTGGCTAGACAGAGGGACCGAGCTAGTAAAGATGTGCAGCAGGTAAGGGTGATAAAGAATAATGAGGGAAACGTACTCACAAGCAAGGAGAGTGTGTTAAGCAGATGGAAAAAGTACTTTGAGGGGCTGATGAATGAAGAGAATGAGAGGGAGAGAAGGTTGGATGATGTGCGGATAGTGAATCATGAAGTGCAGTGTATTAGCAAAGTGGAAGTAAGGATAGCTATGAAGAGGATGAAGAACGGAAAGGCTGTTGGTCCAGATGACATACCTGTGGAAGCATGGAGATGTTTAGGTGAAATGACACTGGAGTTTTTAACTGGATTGTTTAATGAAAGCTTGGAAAGTGAGAGGATGCCTGAGGAATGGAGAAAAAGTGTTTTGGTACCAATTTTTAAGAATAAGGGTGATGTGCAGAGCTGTAGTAACTACAGAGGGATTACACTGATCAGTCACAGCATGAAGTTATGGGAAAGAGTAGTGGAAGCTAGGTTAAGAAGGGAGGTGATGATTAGTGATCAGCAGTATGGTTTCATGCCAGGAAGGAGCACTACAGATGCGATGTTTGCTCTGAGAGTGTTGATGGAGAAGTACAGAGAAAGTCAGAAGGAGCTGCATTGTGTCTTTGTGGATTTAGAGAAAGCATATGACAGGGTGCCTAGAGAGGAGTTGTGGTATTGTATGAGGAAGTCGGGAGTGTCAGAGAAGTATGTCAGAGTGGTACAAGGTATGTACGAGTGTAGTGTAACAGTGGTGAGGTCTGCGGTGGGTGTGATGGATGCATTTAAGGTGGAGGTGGGATTACATCAAGGATCAGCTCTGAGCCCTTTCTTATTTGCAATGGTGATGGACAGGTTGACAGATGAGATCAGACAGGAGTCCCCGTGGACTATGATGTTTGCAGATGACATTCTGATCTGTAGTGAGAGTAGGGAACAGGTGGAGGAGACCCTGGAAAGGTGGAGATATGCTCTAGAGAGAAAAGAAATGAAGGTTAGCAGGACTAAGACAGAATATATGTGTGTGAATGAGAGGGATGATAGAGGAATGGTGAGGATGCAGGAAGTAGAGGTGGTGAAGGTGGATGAGTTTAAATACTTGGGATCAACAGTTCAGAGTAATGGTGAGTGTGTAAGAGAGGTGAAGAGAGTACAGGCAGGATGGAGTGGGTGGAGAAGAGTGTCAGGAGTGATTTGTGACAGACGAGTACCAGTAAGAGTGAAAGGGAAGGTCTACAAGAGGGTAGTAAGACCAGCTATGTTATATGGGTTGGAGACAGGGGTGTAGCTAGGATTTTCAAATTTGTACTCACAGCTCTCAAACTGCTACCCCCCCTCCCCAGCCAAGCTATGGCCATTCTCGTAATTCACGGTTCGCTCTTTTAGTGTGGATGAAGAGGCATTCGCTGTAATGCTTCTTCAGTAATATAATATAGATTCACTCAAACTCTATTCCTTGAATTGAAAATGAACCTGAAAGTCAGTTCTTTGAAAAATGCAGCATGGTAGTTGGGGTAGAGGAGTCATGCTTTTGTTTTCTGTAACTAAGGCACAGGTTTTGAGCTTGAGTAAATTACTAACCACCTGCTACCCCTAACTAGGGTGTTTCATTCACACACACACCCCTACCTACCTCTTAGTGCAAGAAATATGGACAAAGCCTAAAATAAACAGGGACAGATATTAAATAATGCTCTCGTGAACTTAGAAAGTTGCTAGAATAACAGGATTTGTGCTAGTATGAGAAAGTTGCTAGAATAACAGAATTTGTGCTAGTATTAATTTTTCTAAAGGACATGAAGTCTGAAACTCAAATGTCTGTCATTATTTAGCAACTTCAGCCTTCAATGATTTTCTAGAAAATCACAAAATTTATGAGGAACAGACAAAAAATATGCAGCAAAAATCTGGACATTCTGCAAACTTTGGACAGTTGAGAGGTATGCTACCTACCTACCTCTCTCTCTCACACACACACACACACACACACACACACACACACACACACACACACACACACACACACACACACACACACACACACACAAATACCTCTCAACCTCTTAGAGCAACAAACCCATAAATAAAACTGAGGCAAAGGCCCAAAAATAAAGACATTTTTTTTTAAAATATTGCTCTTATAAACTTAGAAAGATAATAGAATACTAGTAGGTCTTGCATTAGTACGAATTTTCTGAAAGGTAAGAAATCTGAAACTCAAATGTCTGCCATTATTTTCTAACTTCAGTATTTAATGATTTGCCACTAATTTGCCAGAAAACTGCAATTTTATGAAAAAACGGACCAAAAATGTGATGCAAAAATATAAAATTGCCAGACAATACAGCTGGGAACCTGTCAAAGAAGGGACACCATTTTAATATGAGCACTGTTAACTTGAGCAGCTGACAAAATTAGAGAATCTACATGCATTTCTGAAATAAAAGTAATGTATAACTCTGATCATTACAGTTATTTATAATTGTAAACCCTCCACATTTTCTTCCAAAATTGCTATTTTGCGGAGGAATTATTAGGGGGAGAGCAACATTTTGAGCCAAAATTGGGGACAGTTGAGAGGTTTGGATATTCCTAATTCTATAAAGCGATTTATTTGCACGTACCTCTCAACCCCTTAATGCAGGAAATCTGGACAAGGCCAAATATATTGGGGAACATACAAACAGTACTAAAAATTGATTGTATAAACTTAAGACAGTTGATAGAATAACAGGTCTTGCTTTAACATGCATTTTTCTGAAGGTTATGATGTCTGAAACTTAATAATGTCTGTCATTATTTAGTGACTTCATTCCTAAATGATTTGCCAGAAAAGTTTTATATTGCATTTTACAGCACAAACACCAATAAATATCTGCTAAACAAAGCAATGCAGTCTCACAATGAAACTAGACTTAGCATTAAAACTTCTCTGCCCTTGAAACTCACATTCATTGAAACAGCATTGAAACCCACATTCAAAGAAAATACATTTTGCCAGTGGCAGATAAAGATTAACTTTGGGCTGTTTTCAAATCATAGGCCCCTTGCACATGAAACATACACGTGCTCTTTGATACACCTCCCTGATTGTATTAAATTATATTCCTTTTACAATACAGTACAGTTGTTAGAGAGCATTTTAAATTTATTGTTTTTAACATTTTTCCAGTAAACAATGAAACAAAATGCATGCACCAATAATGACAAAACAGCCCAATTCAGAACATTTCCATCATAAAAGTCTATTCAACCTTCGACAGTCCACCAGTATCAGTAAATTTGCACAAACTCTGAACTTGTAAAACCCATCTACATAATTCCACATAAAAAATTGTAACTAATGAAGAGGTTGCTGCTAGCAAATTTTATATTTCATTGTTTCATCTACAAATAAAGTGCCTGTTGCCCTTGAGGAATAAATTGCCTATGTTGCATTAAAAAAATGATACGCTAGTAATATTGCAGTAGGGAATGGACGGCAAACTGATAACAGGTTCATAGTTACTACTAGACATCTTCACCAAAAAGGACTACATCATCCACCCCCCTTTACAACACAGTACAGTATCAGCAATGCATCTCGTTCACCCGATTGCCCCAATGATAATCCATTCACACACACACACACACACACACACACACACACACACACACACACACACACACACACACACATTCCATTGCTTACCTGATAATCTCGTTCACCCGATTGCCCCAACGATAATCCATTTGCACACATTTCCCGCTCGCAGCCTCGATTGCCCCAATGATAATCCATTCGCACACATTTCCCGCGCGCAGCCAGCCGGACATGATGATGATAATCCATTGCCCCTGCTATACATTTCCTGCTCGCAGCCAGCCGGACATGACGTGAAATGAGCTCAGCTCTATGTTTCTGGCGCCCAGCAGCTGGATGTGATGTGAACTCAGCTCTATGGTTCTGGCGCCCAGCATCCTTAAAGGAGCAATGCTGTTTAAAAAGCTACCCCCTCTTCTGAAGAAGTTGTACTGAAATCAGTACAGTGCATATGCCTCCCGACGTCCCTGGTTGGAGACAGTGGCATTGACAAAAAGGCAGGAGTCAGAGCTTGACGTGGAAGAGTTGAAGATGTTAAGATTTGCACTGGGTGTGATGAGGATGGACAGGATTAGGAATAAGTTTATTAGAGGGTCAGCCCAGGTTGGAAGGTTTGGAGACAAAGCCAGAGAGGCAAGATTACGTTGGTTTGGACATGTGCTGAGGAGGGATGCAGAGTATATTGGGAAAAAGATGCTAAGGATGAAGCTGCCAGGTAACAGGAAAAGAGGAAGGCCTAAGATAAGGTTTATGGATGTGGTGAGAGAGGACATGCAGGTGGTTGGTTTGACAGAGCAAGATGCAGAGGACAGGAAGAAATGGAAACAGTTGATCTGCTGTGGCAACCCCTAACGGGAGCAGCTGAAAGAAGAAGAAGATATACCTTCTATCTATTTTAACCAATCTTTTTATATTATGTCTAATTTGTTATAATTATTTAAACTACAAATGTTTTTTATTTTATTTTTGAAGATTATAAAATTATTGTTCTTAAAATATTTTTTAATAATTTGGAGCAATGGTGAGTGTGGCAAGATTACGTTGGTTTGGACATGTGCTGAGGAAGGATGCAGGGCATATTGGGAAAAAGATGCTAAGGATGAAGCTTCCATGTAACAGGAAAAGAGGAAGGCCTAAGATAAGGTTTATGGATGTGGATGTGGATCTCCGCTGAAAATGGGCTGCCACCCAATTGGACTTTCCTGGTAATCAAATGTCAATAAATAAATAAATTTCATACAGCAGCAATATAACGAGTAACAACATTAAGCTGAAGCAAAAAATACAATGAAAAAAGATGTGTGAAGATCACAAGCTTGCACATTCTTCATATAGACTATGTCACATACGTACATATATACACACATATGTAGATATATAAAATACCAGGTCATACCTGAAAAAAGGGGAAATAAGGTTTAATAATTATGCTACTTAAATATGGATTACAGAAGATGAGAGACTAAAGGCTTCACATTTATACAAGGAAGTAGAAAACAGTTGTGACATGAAGGAATAGCAGAACTAGTTAAACTGTTTCAAGATGTAAGAGGCTAACTAAATAGTTATCCTGGGTTATGGAGAATATTACATTTTAAATATGAACTAGAAGGTAGATGAGTCCACATAAATTTATTACACAAGGCTAACTGTATTAGCAAGAAGAGCCCATTGTATAACTGTTAATAAAGAAATTAAAACTCAACAAATACAAAGGAGGAATAAGGTGATAAGCACTAGCTTGATCCAGGATTGATACTGAATAAATTGCTAGATTTTCCTATGTTCGAAAAACATATCAGAAATGCATGCAAAGAAAATAGAAAGATAGAGAGAATATTAAGAGATAAAGAAGCTATAACAGAGATGAGTGATGAAGGGAAATAAACTAAAGTGAAAGAAGCAGGGGAAAAGCTAAGAAATGCAGTGGTTTAGACCTTGTGCAAGGGTAAACAAATATTTTAGAACCAGTGCCTCAACCTGAGTAATGTGTTGTAAAATGCAGAGATATATCACTTTATAAAAGTTGCAAAACCAAGATACAACTAAGTCAAGAAACATGGGCCTTTTAATATGATAGACAACAATCTGTTGATGTTTTTGACTATGGACTAACTATTCGATTGTGTTTATTTTTTAAAACAGATCAACATTATGTTTGATCTATGTGTATGTATGAAATAAAAAACTTGAGGAATGGAATGTGGCCACCCATGTCGGGTTACTGTTCAGAAAAAGGAACCTGTATAAAGTAGCAGATGACCCGAGTCATGCATTTTGGACTGAGGTATGTGCTTTAAGTATGACAACAACAGTTTAGCTGAAGATCTTTGAAGTGTTTTACCAGTTTGTTAACTTTATGAGACTTAGTGTTCCACATTGTAGAGACTGATGTTTGAGAGCTGTGTGGAGCATTTATCAACTCATTCTTAAATGATTTATTACAATGATCTAAGTTATGAATAGCAGAATGCATTGTGGCCATTACTTTTTTAATTGGTAGGAGAGGTGGTAGTCCAAATATGAAAAGTAAAGGACAGTGAAATTGCATTTTAACTAGCTTGCCATGTTTGTGTGGGGAGGGGAATTAATCTAAGTGTGAAAAACACAAGGCAGTTAAAAGGCTATTGAACTAACTTACTGTGTCCCCCGGGGAAGGAGAGTGACGCAAATAAAATGTGAAAAAAGGCTGTTGAACTGGTTTTCTTTGAGTGGGGGAATATCTACATGTGCATAAAAGCAAAGCTTGAATACACTTATCTGTGGCTCATAGCTCTGTATCTCTGATATCATAGACTGTCCCTGATTTTTGTCCCATACCTTTGGACTGTTCCTCAAAGTTTATGTTTTTCTGACAAATTGTGGAGGATTACTAACTTATGCTAACTATTTAAATTTCAGACTTTGCATTCTGCAGAAAATGCATGATAATGCAAAACCTGTTATTGTAGTATCTCTCCAAGTATATAATGGCATTATTTAAACTAAGTCCTTGGATTTGGCTGTTTGTCTCCTATTTGTGTTAGAATTTGCCCCTGCTTGTTCAGCTAACAGGAGGAGAAAGGCTACATTCACCTTTATCACAAGCTGACATCCATGACAGAGAGAAGATGGCTATCTTTTTGGTGGAGGCAGATTGTGTGTAAAAATTGGGTCTATATTAGATCGTTGAACTCTTAGGTAAGCGAACGGTGATTAATCAACCCCACATAAACGAAAGCTTACAAAACCAGACTGTCCGAACAGTGATTTTTTTTTTCCAAGGGAAAAAAATCGCTGTTCCAACAAACAAAAAAAAAAGGCAGATTATAACATGAGATTAAGTGGGGGGCTTCACCCCCCACACCTCCCGATGTGGGGGCCTGTGCCCCCCACACCCCCCTCCGAGATCGCACTACAGTGACAAAAATGGCAAAGTACCGAAGCGGCCAAGTGAATTCTTTCCCAGGGAAAGAATTTGCTTACATGCTGCTTCGATATTTTGCAGTTTAGGTTTTGTCAGTTTGACCAAGACGCATTTGAAAACATGCATCTTCGGTCTGCTGATAGGAACCCTAAAAATTTAGAGGATGTATGCTAACACTGTTGAATGATTAATGACGTTGGGGAGGGATAGTGTATGTGTCTGTGAGCAGCAAATGATTACTGTCTTTCACCTTCATAATTTGTTACATGAAGTATGTGTACATAATGGCTATCTTTCTATGATGGAGAGGCATATGGACTTTGTGTGGAAACAACTAACCATCAAGATGGTTTCATAGAGGCAATGTGTATGTGTGTATGTGTGTGCTTGTGTGTGTGTGTGTGTGTGTGTGTGTGTGTGTGTGTGTGTGTGTGTGTGTGTGTGTGTGTGTGTGTGTGTGTGTGTGTGTGTGTGTGGTTGTGGCCTAGTACTGCTCTTTTGCTTTTTTTCCATTTTGCGCTCTGGCTTGACTTTTAATAGGCTCTAAAAGCTAAGATGAACCCTTGGCTCAATTCTGGCTCAGCTGCATTTCAAGAATTCCAGGATTTCCCACCTATAATGGGCACAGCACGAGTAAATATACAGTTATAGAAGAACTACAGAAGAATAAAACCAAAACCTACACTGAAGAAGTCAGATGCAACCATTTTCTGCATATAAATCAACAGAACCACCCCAGGTAAAAGTCTGTTTCAGAAAATAAGTGAAGGTAAAATGAATGACAGCAAAATGAATGGACACTGTGTTATAATGGTAGGCCTGATGGAAAGGGAGAGCAGAAACTTATAGAATAATCACACAGCTAAACCACTGAGTGTGGTGTAGACCTCCCCCAGTACTACTAATGGCCAGAGGCAGCTCCTAAATGCTTTATTCCATGCATGGGTCCCCTCAGATTATCTATGGTATGATTGCAGTTATTCTTATTAGGGATAATATATAATTATTGACCATGGGATGGGTAAGGCCAATCTATAACCAAATGTGATTTGTTATTTTTGAGTACAAACAAAGAAACTGGGCTTAAAATGGCCCACAAGGACAGTTAACCTAGTACATACCTATGAACCTATTAACCTATAATGTGCATAAAGCAGAACAAAGGGAATACAGAATGGCTGGGAATATAAACATATAGCCATGACTACTATAGCAGTGATCATTCAAATATCTACATCCATCCATCCTCAACCTTTTCCCATTTTGCACATGGGGTTGCGTTGTCACTTCAGCAATTACTGCAAATTTGCTTACTCAACTGGACTTTTTACATATTTGTGTCTTATCCACATCTTAAAAAAAAAAATGATAGCATCATTGCATAGAACATTAATTAAAAGGGGTTGTGATTTCAGTAGGTGCTCCAGTTTCCTTCAGTACTGAAAGGTATGCCATGGTTGAATTTGTGGTTATCTAAATTACCCATGGATGTACCCACTAAATGATTGAGTCGCTGTTTGTGTGTACATCCTCCACTGTTAGTGTCCATTCAGGACAGCCTTCTATGCATTATGCTCAATAAAATACCTTAAACCTTAAAACAGACAAAAAACTCCAACTATTCTCTGTCTCATATTGCCTTACTTAGAGGTCATCTCTGCTTGACTTACAAAGCCATGTCTGACCCAGCTCTGTTAGAAATGCTACATCTAAAGAAATCCGAATCCTTCCGCACCACATGCTCCAGAGACCTCAACCTCATTACCACAACAACAGAACAAGCTGGAGGGACAGGTTCATAACCTAGAGACTGCCCATGCTATAGAATAGACTTCCCATACATGTTAAACAAAGCACCTCACTGGCCCTCTTCAAGAGAAATCTTGATGAGTGTATGGGAAATAGAAAATTCACCCCAGGGATCACTCCAGTGGCTCTACTCAAAAGAGGCACTGGGAACTCAGGTCGGGTGGCAAGATGCCAGGGTAATCCTATGGGCTAGGCTTGTAAAGGCTCTAGGGCCATTAGCCTAGTACACACCTATGAACCTATGAACCTATGAGTGCCAATATAGATTCTGTTTCCGCTCTTACCCCATCCCTATTAGATTAAGGATTTGAACAGAGAAGAAAGAATAACATAATATACAAAGGAATGAATGCATGAATGAATTAGTGAATGAAACAGCGAGGAAGGTGATGTGCAGAGAGGAGAATGGTCATACTGTGAATTTGATAATAATGCTCTTGAATCATAGTAGATTATCTTTTCTAAAAATTACAAGTAACTAGAACACAATGAGGTGAATTCAATACACAACTTCAGACTTACAAAAGTAGGATGAAATATTTTGAATACTGCCTATTATAGTTCAAGGCTTATCAAAGACTTTAGCACTGCTTAGGGAGTTAATGCAAAGGTTGCTGCTTTTATGTGAGCCAAAAAAATTAATGAGAGACATTAGAGATTTTAAAAAGGTGGTGAGTACAGACACAACAATATCATAGTTTGACTCAGTTAGAAGCAGATGTAAGCTAACCCAACAAGATTAGAGCCAGATTTAAGTCAAATGTAAAATGGACAAGAAAAAAATTAAAGCTTCTGTCAACTAATTTTTGTCTTGTATAGAAAACAGATGCAGTCTGTCCGGAAATTTCTAGCTATTTTCTAAGTATGTGAGCAACTACAAATGTAAATCTTGGGGAAACATACATTGATAAAATATATAAAAAATATAGATATCATATTTAATAACCCTGCAGCAGGTTTAGCCACCTGGCAGTGTGAAAACTGGCTTTAGATGATGGTCACTAAGAATGTGACATGCAGACCCAATGTGTAAATATGAGAAAAAAGGAGTTAAGGCTAGATGGATATTTTATAATAGTAAAACAAAGATTCCTTAAGAGCTGACAGATACCTATTATGATTTCAGCCCTACAAATTCACAAAACAGTACAAGGACATTGATGATGTTATTGATTATGTGTGCAGCAAATATGCAAATCTGAAAGAAAAAAAAATGAAGGGCAAGCTAGAGACACTGGTGAGGTTTAATGTTTTAGGGTTTTCATTGTTTTCTAAACAAGCGCATAGCTTATGAAGACCTTCAAAGAGCTTACTAACATAACCAGTACAAAACTTTTTACTGTCAAGCGAATTATCCAGTTCTCTTTTAAATTTAATAACAGACCCAGAAATTCATTAACATGTATGTACACACTGCAGTAAGCCTACACAATTTAGTCATATTAGTGGGATGAGCAGCAATGCTCATCAAATATGCAAGCCACTTAGCGAGCCTGTTCATGATTAGAACACCTGCTAATGCTTGTGTGGAGGTGCAGAGAGGCCCAATCACACAATATAAATAACAGATTGTAAATGCACTCAAATCCAGTACGTGAGAGCACACAGACAGCACAGTACAAGGCAAGGGCAACCTGAATTATACCATTTAAGAGGGAAGGGAAGCTTAATGAATGATGTGTATTCATATCTAAGTAGATCAATGTACAAGCATCACTAATTAAACATTACTGATAATTTATATAAGTATCCATACTCACTTAGGGACACATCTACATAATAAAAAGTAAATGTTGACAAAAGGATGTGAGAGGGACACAGCTACAGTGTAACAAAGGAAGTAAATGTGATACATGTAAAATTAATTTAAATTGCAGAGGTGAGATAGCAATTAGCAAGGAAAGCAGATACATTAGGGAATATTGCATATACTGCAGGTAGCACACATCGGTTGTGTATCCAGAAAGTTATACGTTGTAAGAAACATTATGCTGTTGACCCCTCAACCCACCTATTATCTGAAAAATGTACTAGGCTCTCAAACTGTTGCCATATACACTTCAGAAAGGGACTTTTTATTATCAGTTGTTGGCATTTGTACAAATAAAAAGGCTAAGTTAAAACTGTCTTAACAAAGCATATGTTGTATAGGAATGTACATTTCACAATTGTTGAGAAAGTTATAGTATTTCCACTATATACTTTTTGAGACTTTCACAGAAAAATTTCTACTCACAGGTGTACATTGAGTATGCCTAGCTACACATGTGGCCCAGATGTGTGGACCTTCTCTGCCATTGTGATGTATACTGAGTGATTAATGAAAGGAAATAATTTACATCCACATGAATGTTAGAACACACATACAGGTTAAAGAACTGTAACCCTTTTAGTGCCTTATATATATGAAGGACAAATAATGAGGTTGTAATGACAATGTACACACCTGTAACAACACAGAAATACTAACAAGAATCATGGACACCAGTGAAATCATTCCAATAATAGGAGAATCCAGATACAAAAATAAGCACCCATTACACATAGCAAAACCAGAGTCTCACCCACCAAGATAGTAAGGCATAAAACTCAAAAAGCAAATTTTCTTAGGTTCATAGGTGTGTACTGGGCTAATGGCCCTGGAGTCTTTACAAGCCTAGCCCATAGGATTACCATGGCATCTTGTCACCCAACCATAGTTTCCACTACCTCTGTCGAGTAGTAGAGCCACTCGTGTGATACCCAGGGTGAATTTTCTATTTCCCATCCACCCATCAGGATTTCTCTTGAAGAGGGCCAATGAAGTGCTCTGTTTGACATGTATGGGAAGTCTATTCCATGGCATGGGCAGTCTCTGGGTTATGAACCTGTCCCTCCAGCATGTTCTGTTGATTCTGGTAATGAGGTTGAGGTCTCTGGATTGTGTGGTGTGGAGGAATTGGGATTTCTTTAGATGTAGCATTTCTAACAGAGCTGCGTCAGACATGACTTTGTAAGTCAAGCAGAGATCACCTCTAAGTAGATGATATGAGACAGAGAATAGTTGGAGTTTTTGAGTCTGTCCATATAGGACAAGTGATTAAGGCCTAGGATCCTCTTTGGGAGGTCATTAGAGACTCTATAGTAAGACACATGGATGTCCCATTCACCAGGTTGGACAAGAAGAAAGTCACCGTCAGCTGCTTGTCTGGTGCCAGGACTCATCAGATCATGCATGCACTTAGGTCTCTCAAGCAACAAGTACCATTATAACACTGTCATGATTCATGTTGGTGTGAATGTCCTGAGATGTATCTTACTGGACTATATCAAGAGAGACATGGTTGAGCTCTCTGAGAGTGCATCCCAGGCAGGTATGTCTCTAACCTTGAGCAGCATTCTACCCTCACCTAGAATGATGCCACAGTATAAACAAAAAATTATTGATTTCAATAATTGGCTCAGTTACTGATGTCAGTCAGAGGGGAGACAGTTCCTGTCAGCCTGGGAAGCCAAGTTTGACAAACCTAGCTGCTTTTGCCAGAGAAAGTTTGCACCTGGAACTTCTATGCTTTTGGCTACTGCCAAATACTCTTGCTTACCCCATAGTGCCTTTTTTAGGCAAGGTCTCGAACACAACATTACCAACATGAAGTTAACCAATCAGAACAAAATAAGGGTCAGGCTGCTAAATGTTAGGAGTTTAAAGCAAAAACTACACTCCATGGAAGCTCTTCTATCACTAAATGATGTAGATGCCTGTGCAGTCACAGAAACCTGGTTCAAGGCCACAGAGAGTACTCCAGTCTTGCAAGGCACAATGCCTTCCACACCTTTAGACCACAAAATGAATGTGTAAAAACCAAAGGAGGTGGTGTTTCAATCTATATTAGAGAAAAATTAACCTCCTATCTAGTTAGAATGGACAACTCCATGGAGTTACTCCAGGCCCAGTTTACAGTGGGTAAGACCCCCATTCAAGTCATAGCTGGTTATAGATCCTCGTCCATGGCTCACAATGCCCACAAAGCCTACTTGACAAAACTGGAACCAATCCAAATTTTACTGAACACACTGGCTATGGGGGATTTCAGTTATCCCACCATCAATTAGGAAACCTATCCTAGCCCTAACTCCCTAGTGCAAAGGTTCCTTGACTTTGTTCATTCAAATGCCCTGGAACAAATTGTCCACACCCCAGCAAGGAGAACAAACATTTTAGATCTAATCCTCACCAACATGTCAAATGGATGTACTGCTGCAACTGTCTGACCCTCAAATCAGTCACCTTCCAGCTGGCACTAACACCACAACTCACAAAGGGTGAAATCAGACTAAAAAATTCACCAAGGCAAACTATACCCTCATAGGTGAAGGTATAAATGTACTCCAATCCCCACCCCAAGCTGGAAGCGGTAACTACACTGAAGCTTACAGTAAAGCCCTGTGCAATCACTTGCATAAGTCTATAAACTTGGCCGTACCAGAAACAATCAAATCCAGAGCCCCAACTAAAAACAAGGTGCCATGGTGGACATCCAGCATCAACAAATTTTACAATAAACAGAAAAAGTTGCTGTTCAAGAAGACAAAGGCAAGGTCTCAACAATGGAAAAGCACCCTCCTCAGCCTGAATAGACAAATAAGACAATGTATCAAATCCTCCAAAGGCTCCTTTGAAAGAAACTTAGCAAATAGAGCCAAGGGTAACCATAAGGCCCTTTACAGCTGATTACATAACCTAAAGGGTAAGACCCAAGCATATGCAGAACTAATGGCCAAGGGTATCACACACACTGACCCCCACAAAGATAGCAAACCTGCTAGTGGCTAGGTTTGGTGAAAATTTCACTCCCTTATCACCTCCTAACTTACAACAAACCATCTCCCAAACTTCTCCCCCACCCTACATATCTGAAGAGCAGGTCCTCAAAGCCTTGTCCAAGGAAATAAACACAGCATCTGTGGGACTAGATGACATCCTAGGCTGTCTTCTAAACAGTCTAAAACATGAACTAGCATCACCATTAAATACCCTTTTCAATCATAGCCTAACCACAGGATTTGTTCTGTGGAATGGAGAACAGCTACAGTTATTCCCCTCCACAAAGGTGGCCCAGCAACAGACCCAGGGAATTACAGACCCATAAGCCTGGCCATTCTCATCTGTAAGGCCATGTAACATATCACTATGGACCTCATAAGTAAAGATATAGGTGACCTCCAGATCCTGGATCCTACCCAATTTGGCTTTGTGAAGGGTAGAGCCTACCTGTTAAATCTGGTAGATTTCTTTAAAAATGTGACCAAGGCCATTGATGAGGACAGCTCTGTGTACACAGCATAACTAGATCTGGCAAAGGCTTTTGACACAATCCCACATTCAGGAATTACTGATAAACGTATCAAACTGAATGTAACCCCCTGCATTGTATGATGTGTTGGCAACTGGCTCACAAAGCGGACACACACTATCAAAGTGGGTGACTCCACATCTACCATCAGACCTGTTACCAGTGGGGTGCCACAGGGGTCAGTACTGAGCCCACTAATGTTCAGTATATACTTCTCATAAGTCCAGGTTAAAACTAAGGAGTTGTGGTTGACCAAATTTGCAGATGACTGCAAACTAGGTGCAATCATTGAATCGCTAAATGATGTCAGTATACTCCAGGAGAGTCTCACGCAGACCAACAACTGGTATATTAGTCATGGTCTAAAACTGAATGCAAAGAAATGCATCATCATTTCCTTTGGTACAAACAATGTCCCCTCACACTATAAAATCAACAACAATACCCTAAATGCCCATGAAGTGGCAAAGGACCTGGGATCACAGGTTGATAGCTACCTTAACTTCAACCACCACATATTTATCGTTGTAAGCAAAGCTTTTTGCATAGGTCATTTGATTAGTAATGGCATCACCTTGAGAGCAAAGGAAGTTATAAGCCTCCTATATTTGGCACTTATCTGGCACATAATTGAGTATAACGCCATATTTGGCATGTGGCACCTGTAGCAATTAGAGAGCCCTCAGAGGTTTCTAACAAAGAAGACCAAGGGGGTCTTGCATGTGCCCTACAAAGATTGAGTAAAGTCCCTGTCAATATATGCCATATCATATAGACTTGTTAGGGAAGACTTATTCCTGGCCTATAGAGCAATCAAAGACCCAAACTTGCTGCATATCTGTAAATCAAAGGGACTAGGGCTACCTGTTCCAGGGACCTAAATATGGCTTCCAATTTAATAGGACATGCTGGAGGGACAGTTCTATCTCCCAGCGACTGCCACGTCTCTGGAACAGGCTACCAATTCATGTGAAACAGAGCACCTCTATGGCACTATTCAAGAGAAGAGGAACCTGGACGAATGGATGGGCACCATAAATTCTTATCGGGGATAGACTCACAACCCTCCTGGACATGAGCAGTCATCATTAAATGCAATTTTGGGTATTGACTAGCATTTCAATGGTATTACATTGAGATGAAATGGCTAGCTTAAATTGACCTCTGAGTAGATCGCCTAGTAATCTCCTATGACCCTATGATCCTATGAATTGAGTATGATGCATTTGTGGTGGTATAATTAATTATATAATGTGAATCCTTTCTGCTACCGCTATCACACCATACATGTTGAAATACAAAAACCTATCAAAGTACACATGGGAATGCAGTATAGCATCATTTTGTACATAACATTTAGCCCTGAAGTGAGCCTTGTTGACCACATTAGTACCATCTGTATGACAGTATAGTAACATAAATCAGACCCAGGTGAAAGATTACCATGTATTAGTAATTGACCTGTTGAAGAGATTTAAATTGCACATATACCACCTGTACACCGACCTATGAAAAATGGTCTTATCCTCCATGTGTAGGTCAATAACACCACTGTGTGGACATTGGCAAAGCCAGCCTTGCAGAGGCTAATTCTATTTCCTTTTGACAAAGTACCAAATGACAACAATAACTCTTAGTACTTAAGGTTCTTTATACTAAACAATAGGCATCTACTACATAATTATATTAGGCATGCTCATAATGAAGCACAGCAATAAATACAATAACATCAACTACCCGACATGACACCACAAGAAAGCGTCATAACATAGGCCCACTTGCACACTGTGAACATTTTGCAACATGTCACACATCATGAAATGACAAATTAGCCATGGCTCCCTGTAAAACACTATATTGTGACCAAAATAATAAAATTTATACATAAAGTTTTATAGTAAGTCATGCAATACAGATCAGGCTTTTTTGGGGAATAGACAATGTCTATGAGTATTCCCTGACATACTCAACAGTTACACATTACCAGACTCAAACACATGCATGAGGTCAAACCTCAGACAAAAGTGTATTAGTCATAGATGCCACTGAAGCAAGCATATCTAATATGTCATGAAGAACATATTTAAAGAGATTACATCAGTATACAGTTGGAATGGTTATGCCTATGCTAACATGGAGTCCGGGACCTAGAAAAGTGGTTCTCTAATAGTGCTGCAACTGAAGTCTTTGGCTAAGCCAATCTTGTCTGTCACAATTGTCTGACAAATACACCTTACCAGATTCAAACCTCTGCCTGTCATGCTCCATACCTACAGAAGTGGGTATTTAGTGCATCTGCCACAGGAAATAGCAATGGACAAGTGCCACAAAGTAAACGATTCAAGATGTGAATGAAGAAAGGATTTTTCTGGTCATTTATCTGATACAAATTATTCTGAGGGATAAAAATGATGTAGCAATGTTGCTGTTCAAGCAAGTGTGATTTAGCCATATCACCATTTTTTGGGTAGTCCACTCTTCTCTGCCCTTATTGTTTTGCACATATACGTTCCCAGATTCGAACCACTACCTGCCTGGGTATACATACTACAGAACACAGCATTAACTGCATGCCACAGGAAACCCTATAACCACAAACATCACAGAACACCTATCTGACTGGGATGAAATCCGCAACGTGTTGAAAGGTCTTTGTTACAACTGAATGGGAAATAAATAAATTGATGCAATGTCATGTGTGTCATGTCACTACACACATTATTTTGTCCTTTCCTGAAGATGGACACTCAGCTATTTAAGTCCACACTTTACAGAACTGTGTATCAACTGTCAATGCCACAAGTGAAGGCTTACTGTTACTGTGAGGCAGGACACATTTGAATGCATGACATCATCACTGTGGTGCAAATCAGTTGTTTGGGCAAAAATGAATGGAAGAGCCCAGTCCTACTTTAATTCTACACATTACAATTGGGATGGTTGTCATTCATCCCTAGCAATAGAGTCACACACTAAGTCACTGTGGGATTCAAACCCCTACCTATCTAACAATACTACCAGATATTGTATTGACTGTACACACTACATAAACAGTCTTAATACAACTGTGAGACACATTATATTTGAAGGCATGATATCATCATAGTACTGCAAGCTGTATTTTCTGACTTTAAATTGATTGAAAAAGTGGTGTTATGTGTCTGAAAATGTTGCATGACAGTAGGTGTACGCAAATACATGTGTTGCATAATCTAATCATCCTTGTTGAAGCACACACATGAAAAATAGTTAGTAAGGTATGAATCTGAATCTGGAATTCTTTATGTCCACAAGCTAGAAAACATTGTATTACTTCCTGCTGTCACAGGAGAAGTCTTACAACAGGACTGATATAAATCCCATTTCAACAAATGTGTTCACAGACTGACTAAACCAGTGTTTAACAAAGCAGTTCTCTTTGCTAAAATGGATATAAATAGTGAAAAAGCCCTCTCCAGCTATACATCAGATCTTTGGTTAATGCTATTTCTACCTACACATACATTCAAACACACACTGATGCAACTAAGTCTATGGATTAATGTCTGGATTTAAACTGACTACCTAACTAAGATCACAAGCTAGACAACATTGTATGAATTGTAAGCACCACACTAGAAGTTTGTTTACAACTGTGAGATAGAGCACATTTGAAAGGACGACATCACTGTTGTTTTTTTTGGGAAATGTATGTGCTAAAAGGGACTGAGTTTGGTGGGAGAGTTCACTCCCACTGTAAAGCTAGACATCAAATGTGTGAGGGAAGCCATTCCTATATCACACTATATAGAAACACATACTAAGAGTAGTCTGTCATTGCTGGAATCAAACCACCTACCCACCTATCTAGTTAAACAATCTAGAGAGCATAGGATCAAGAACAAACACCACAGAAAAAGTCTTTATGTCAGTGTTTGATAGAGCACATTTGAAAGGATGACATCATCAGTTTGTAGCAGAACAATTGCTTGTCTTAAAAGGGGAAGAAATCAATAGAGAGCCCACCACTGGTGCAATTGTCACCCCTGAGTGGAAGTGTACAAATCAGATTTGTTGTTGAAGCCATACCTTCGTAACACTAGAGGGACACACACACACACACACACACACACACACACACACACACACACACACACACACACACGCACACACACATTAGTTCTACACTGATGGATTGAGCCACCTACCTATTTTGTTATGCAATCTATAGTGCATAGTATCAACCATAAAAAGCGCAGGAGAATTCTTATTTTAACTATGAGATACAGCATGTTTAAAAAGATGACTTCATCAGTGTATTGCAGAGAAGTTGGTCTAGATAAAAGCAGGAGGAAATGAAGGAGCCCTCTACTACTATAAATATGTCTCTGAAGTGGAAATGTACATGACAGATCTGTTTTTGAAACCATTTCTCCCTAACACTACAAATGCACATGTAATCACACCATTTTCTCATTCCAAATTTGAACTACCTACCTATCTATAGTATGCCGTATCACCTACAAACACCACAGGAGAATTCCAATTATAACTGTGAGATAGTGGACATTTGAAAGCATGAACTCACTGGTGTGTTGCACAGAAGTTTTTTTTGTTAAAACTGGAAGAAATTGATGGGGTAGCACTCTCTCTCCTTAAATGTGTTGCCTGAATGGAAGAGTCCACATCAGATGTGTGAAAGAAGCCTATCCCACATAGCACTACAGACACACACACTCATACTGATTCCATAGTGTTAAATTCAAACCACCTACTTACCTTGTTACACAACCTAGTATACACAATATCAGCTGCAAGTACCTCAGAAGAAATCTAATTTTAACTGGAAGATAGAGCACATTTAAAAGGATGACCTCATCATGGTGTTGCATAGCAGATGTCTTGATTAAAACTGAAGAAATTGGTAGGGATTGATCTCCCAGTGTAGCTGTTTTTCCTGACTGGATAAGCACACCTCAGATCAGTTGATGAAGCCATACCTACCAGATTCTAGAGACACACACACACTTAAACAAGTACCATACAGTTGGATTTGAACCACCTACCTGTCTACTTGCGCAATCTATAGTACACAACATTAATGACAAGCACCACAGGAGAAGTCTAATACTGGCAGTGACATAGTGGACCTTTCAAAGGATTAACTCATTGGTGTATTGCAGGGATGTTTTGGGTGAAATTGGAAGAAACTGATGGGAGACCCCCCTCCCAGTTTAAATGTTTCTCATCAGATGTGTGAGTGAAGCCAGTTTTGCCTGGAACTACATACACATACACATGCTCATGCAAGTCAGTCACTGCAGTACTAGCTTATCTATCTAACTACACAATCTGGAGTACACTAGCACCATAGAAGTCTGCCTTCAAATGTGACATATGGCACAGTTGTAAGGATTACCATTGCAGTGTATCACAGAGAAGACAGTGTGTATCACAGGTCTTGGTGAAAAGGATTGTGTCTTGACAAGCACAACAAACAGCAATGTGTTGATCATAAGTAATTACATACTGCTCAGATAAGTTATCGCTTCTGTCATTCATGTGCATTGTGTCATTTTGAGTGACATACAGCTATTTCATGGTATAGTGTATTGATGATAATCACACTTGTGAAACAGTGTATTGACTTCCAAGCATTTCTGACTGCTCAGCTCAGGATGAATATATGCAAATAGTAATCATTTAGAGTGTCAGTTTATGTATTTCTTCATGCATAAACAATGTACAGTGTAAATTAATAGCATACACATCAAACATGTGCAAATCCACTACTTAATACCACTCATCAAGTATGTGTGCAAAGGTCCCACTCCATTGTACATAATTCAAGTCTAATACGTTGAAGTGCAGATGTTAATTTACAGTATGTAGTGTTTAAACAGCATCCCATTTAACTCATCATATCATGAGTACAACAGTCCTTTACAACATACTCAAGTAATGCAAGTCAATTAAAATTACTTTCTTTTCATGAAATGTGGTTCCTGAAGTGCACAACACTCACAAGCTTACTTTGATAGCAAAATTAGTACATGCATATTTATTTTTTTGAGGTTTTGAATTTAGAAAGGGAATTAGCTTTGGTCTATGGTGCTCCATGGCAACCTTCATACAAATAAGGAGTACAGACATATAAACAGTTATGACTCTGATGCAATTTAAGAACAGATGCATATTATGTCAATGTTTTCTGTGTCATCTGGTGACTGTCTGTGGATTTGAGGCATGTTGCACTGTTCCTTATGCAACAGTATGTATCAGTATGACATCACTTAGGACAACAGTCACTACATGATAACACACATGTAGGGGTCATAATTTAAAAAAAGTTCAGAAAATGCATGCCAATACAAAATAATTCATCCTATGACCTTCTGTGTGTATAACATTATGGTCAACTGGACTAAATACATTATGTCAAGCAGACATATATGTAAAGTGGAGAGCTGTGTATGTTTTTTTTTTTTTTGTTTGTTTATAGAAATAGTACTCTGGGGAAGGTGGTAAGGAATAAGATAGTCAAGTAGGTAAGGTAGGTTAGGTAGCAGGTGCAGACATACAGGACATCCAAGACATCCAAGAAAAACAGGACTAGTCATGGACACAGACATTTGGGGAAACTATGATTGGGGTTATGTAGGGGACCTTGGTGGTGCATCTGCATCCAGTATGAGTACAATGACAATCTAGTCCTTAGCCTTAGAACTAATCATCACTGCCTCCTGTCACAGACCTCTGAGTCAGTGCTGGATGGGACAATGACTTTGCAATTTGATGCATGACTTTTTCTACTGTGCCATTTCAGGCACTGAGGTCCCTCTCCATACTATCCTCAACAAGCACAGTCAGCTTTTAATGGGTGAAAATGTTGCCACCTCCACTAGTACCACTGCCAGATGTTACCAATGCTCTAGCCCCAGGGACAGACCTACCTGACACAGTTGGAGCAGGTAGCATAGGTGCTGTGGAGGCAACACTGACAGGTTGTGACACAGATATGCTGGGTGTCTGTGCTGCCTGTGTTGGTGCTGACACAGCCACCTCTGGAGGTATGGTGGTCTGATCTTCAGTAATTTGTCTAGATTTCCATGTTGATGGTCATTTGGGTTGCTGCAGCAATGCTTCCACACAGCAAAAAGAGTGAAAGAGAGGGTTGGGGGAGAAAGCTTATATAATAACATCAATCTCATATCAGATTAATCTTTCAAATATAAACAGCTAGATACATTACTATGTTAAACTTAGCCACATCCAGATATGATGTGAAGTCATAAATGTGTCAGAAAATGCACCAGTTTCAATGCTGTTATAAAAACAGACAATCAGGTGGCTGTGGCATATATGATATATGTATTTCAAGTAAAGACATCTATTTACAAATATGAAAAGTTTAATGTCAATTAATATTCCAGAAAATAATTTGTACATACTATTCTTTGCTAAAAGCTAATTGCTGCTGCTGCTGAGAAATGAACTCCCACACAGCTACATTGATTTACACATTGCCTACTACAATGATCAAAAGCTATTGTAGTGGGCATGTATGCTTGATATATAGGTAAGCATGGCCTAATTAGTTGTGTGTGTCTCAAGCTCATACGGACTGATGCCATGAAATTTGGTAAAACTAACTACATTTCTGATGCATAATGACCATGCTTGCATTCATTCCTGAGTTATATTTATCCTGTCCCTCTTTGGATCATGAAAATCCCTCCTGATGTGCCTCCCTATATTTAGCTATGCCTTCAACAGCTGTGCAGAATGCAAAACAGAATAATAAGAAGCATGATGAATAAATATATTGGAAATTCAAGGTATATTACTGGTTGGTTGTGGATCATTATACGTACACAAATCAGGGGTGTCAGCAGCTCTAAATTCTGCCTCGCATTGCCTCAGGAGGGTCTGTTTGCAGGTCCTCATGTCAACATAATGGTGACAACATTGGTCAACAGCACATGGAATGCCAACTGCACCACAGAAGGCCTTGGCCAAGCCATTCTAAGCCTCAGCTTTGTACTGAAATGTTATACAGTCCTCATTCAGAAGTCTACAGCTATAGTACTTTACACTTGCCACATCTTCTGAAGGATACCTTTAAATATGACAATGGATTGGTGCCCAGTTGGTGTATCTCACACCTATTACCCTGCATGCAATGATGGACAACTTTTCCAGCTGCATTTGTGCAATAGAAAACACATAAATGGCCTGGCAGAGAAATTAGTTATGACTGCTTCAAATGACACTGCAGGTGAAATATGACAGTGAGACTTGGCCATAGGCTATGATCAGTGTAGTTACACTTTATACACATTCCATCAAACATCCCACTGCACAGTTTATGTTTGTTATCATTGATAAAATTGAAGGTGACAGGATTAATAAAATTGATTGGCATGGTATATTGGATAGGAAAGATAATTGCTGGATTATAAGACTGGGAGGTTTATTTTCTCCAGTTCTTAATGAGCATTTGTAAATGTCCAATCATGAATGGGTTTAGGGGATGGGTCACTATATAAAAGGCTTGTGTTGTATATATTCTTTATTCACTGAAGAAGGCTTTCATGCCGAAAATGGTTTGAATGTGTTGTGTGATTTGTCTTTGCACACACCTTTGGACTGTGTTTATTAAACATTCTATGTTCCACCTTTGAGTGCTGGCCCTTTATTTTTTGTTGGATTTTACTGGCAAGTGCCCTTGACTCCCAGTGCTAGAGAGAGGTCATCCTTTGTGACTCCTTTTGGCTTGTATGAATTCACAAAGATGCCCTTTGGGATGAAAAATACCCCAGCAACTTTCCAGAGGCGGTAGAGCATATCCTAGCAAGAGCATGAGATTTTGCCCTTGCTTACCTAGATGATATTGCCATCTAAAGCCATTCCTGGAAAGAGTACCTTTGGCATGTCAGGAGGTGCTGGACAAACTACAGAAAGCTTGGTTGGCCATTAAGCCCAGCAAATATCAGGTGGGTATGGCAGAGGTCCCCTACCTGGGACATTGAGTGGGGAGTAGTAATATCAGGCCAGAACCTGCCACATTTGAAGCCATTCAAGCATGACCCACCCTTGTTACCAAAAAAGCAGGTGAGGGTGCTCTTAAGGACAGCAGGGCACTACATAAAGTTCGTCCCCAGTTATAGTACCATAGCTACTCCCCTCACAGACCTGACAAGGAAGAACAGGCCAAATAAGGTAGTGTGGACCCTAGCATGTGAGCAGGCATTCCAGTGCTTTGGGAGGACACCCTGTGTTAGCCAGTTCATATTACAGCAAAGAATTTGTTCTGCAGGTGGATGCTTCAAACCATGGGGTAGGGATGTACTTATCCAGGTTTCTTCAGAGGGAGAAGAGCACCCAGTGGTTTATCTCAGTCATAGGCTCTAACCCAGGAGGAATGCTATACAGCTGTAGAAAATGAATGCCTAGCCATAGTGTGGGCACTGCAGAAACTTCAGCCTTATCTGTACAGAAGGAAATTCACTGTAGTTACAGACCACAATCCCTTAGCATGGCTATATCGAGCCAGCCAGCAAAATGCCAAGTTACTAAGGTGGAGCCTAGGGTTGCAAGTATAGGATATGACAGTGCAGCACTGCAGTGGGGTTAGCAATGCCAATGTAGATGGGCTCTCAAGACAGGGAATTGGGTAAGGTATTCCCAGAAAGGCACAACCCTCTCAAGCAATGTTTCTCAAGGGGCACTTGAAAAACTGGCTTGAGTTTTCAGGGGGAGGGGGGAATTGTGATGTTGCCAGGCCAGCTAGCTGACATTTTGTGAACAATCATATGTCATTTGTGAATATTAATACAATTCATATTCTTGTCTTACAAATGTAAGAGAACTATATGTTATGTGTATATTAAACTATTGGTGCAGAAGTATGTTTAAAGTACTGAGCTAAAATGTGACCTCAGTGTAACCTAGTGGAAAAGAACAGAAATGTATATAAACTATATACCTGTGAAAATGTATGTTTCAATAGTAGAAGCTGGAACATACAGAGTTAACGTGCAAAACTTTAAGAAAATGAGTGAATTGTTTTACGATTATGTTATCTCAGTTTCAGTGCAGTAAGGAGACAGGATGTATAGAGCTATAAGTTTGTTTATATTGTCTTGAAACAGAAATAATTACTAGGTTTCAAATTTAAAAGTGTTAATTGTTTTATGACTTCCAGTTCTAGGCAAACATCTGAGAGATATGTATTTTTCACAGAGAAATGTTAAATTTTGTTAAGTTTTTGTTAGCCTGTGAACTGAATGCAGGTGACAAGAAGTGATGTAATTCAGGCTAACCCAGCAGTAATATGTGATATTAATTTAAGAACTCTCTCAGAGAGGAACAGTGTGCATTTTGTATCTTGTCTTGGACCTAGAAACATTCACTTAGCACTTCTGCCTGTGTGTTGCTCTGTAAGTAAGATTTATGTACAGTATTTCTTTTAGAGATAGATAAGAATATAGTAAAGATTAGTTTAAATGTTTTCTGTATACATTTGAGACTGTCCTGCGATGTTGTTTTAAAATATTTCCTGTGATTCTGAACTCTGTACTCACTGCATTGTTTGAGTATTATCTTGTTCTTTTATTATTTAGTATTAAATATATTTAAACCTTCTAATTGTGGCTGGTTTGTTTAGAAATATTTAAGCTCTTTGCGTACTTGCATATGTATTTGGTGACACTGTACAGGCCACTCTTAAATAGCCTTGCATGTCTTGGTCACACTTACTATTTGGATAATAGTAATATTACACAGTAAGATTGGGCACCCTTTGGTAAGGGCCTTAATAGTAGCTGATAAGTAAGGGTGGCTGGTAGCAGCTGGTACTACCTTATAGTCTGGGCTGAAGGAGGCATAGCTAGTAAACGTGTGCCATCCTTTCCCAGGTGTGTGCATGTGTTTGTATATAAATCAAATCTCAAAGTGTGTGTGTGTGTGTGTGTGTGTGTGTGTGTGTGTGTGTGTGTGTGTGTGTGTGTGTGTGTGTGTGTGTGTCAGCTATTTAGGCAAGGATATGAAGCACTTGTTGGACAGAGAGGGTGCTGGAGGCCTTAGCTTGGCCAATCAGCTGAGATCTTAACCCTATAGCTGTGCCAGTGGACAGTCTTATTGGGATCTGGAGAAAGAGAGAGAAACCAGCCCCAGACTGACTGTGATCTCTGTGTGCTCTTAAGGGAAATTGTACTTTACTGTGTGTGTATTTGTCATCCTCCCAATGTGTATGTCCCTCAGTGGTGCTAGTGGTGAGGATTGTGGCTCCTTGATTACTGGGCCAGTGCAGGGGCATCACATCCTTGACAAATGTAAGCAGGGGCCTGGGAGATGAAACATTTACAATCGGGAGGTAGGAGATGAACCATTTATAGGCTGCTGTGTCCATTAAAGAGATAGGTACCAAACCAGGGAAAAATTTCCTGATCCCCATCCAACTGTCCAAGTTTCACTTGAATTGAGTAAGAGAGGAATTCTGCTTTACATGGATGGGAAGCTTATTCCAGAGAAGGGGTAGTCTCTGGGATACAAATCTGTCTCTCCAACAGGTCCTATTTATATCCCAGACAAGGTTTAAGTCTTTAGAATAGGTAATGTTGGTGCTGCTGCTTTGCAGATATGCGGGAAGTCCATCAGGGTAGAGCTCAACAATGCCTTCTATGCCAGGCATAGATCTTCCCTCAACAGCTGATAGGAGACAGAATACTTGGATAGGGCTTTGAGGTGGTCTGCACAGGACATGTTACTTATGTTCTGTATTCTTTTAGTGAGGAACCTCTGCGGATGCTCCAGTTTTTGGAAGTGCCTGGTTAGGTTTGATGAATGCTTAATATAGTGGAACAATGGTATCCTTGGACCTAAATGCCATACCTTTCTTTGTAAGTTGCACAACATAGAATTATTTCCTTACTACTATAGACAAATGATGGTCAAAAGGCTAGAATACTGTCTATATGTGTCTCCAAGTCCCTGACTACTGGGCGAACTGTTAGGAATGTGTTGTCAGTATGCTAATTGTGACACCCCTGGACTGGCCCAGTCATCAAGGAGCCTCAATCCTCACTATTGGCAACAGTGAGAAATGTACACACTGGGAGGATGACAAGTACACACACAGTAAAGTGCAATTTCCCTTAAAAGCACACAGAGATCACAGCCAGTCTGGAACTGGTTTCTCCCTCTTTCTTAAGATCCACAATAAGAACCCCCACTGGCACAGCTATAGAATTGTGATCTCAGCTGAGTGGCCAAGCTAAGACTTCCAGAACCCTCTCTGTTCAACCAGTGCTTTGTGTCCCTACCCAAGTAACTTGACACACAAACACTTTGAGATTTTATTTATATACAAACACACACACACACACACACACACACACACACACACACACACACACACACACACACACACACACACACACACACACGCTCACTCTCCTGGGAAAGGCTGGTACGGGTTTACTCACTGTGCCCCCTTCTGCCCAGACTATAAGGTAGTTCCAACTGCCACCAGCCAGTGTTTATCAGCTACTTTATGGGCCTTAACAAAGGATGCCCAATCCTACTGTGTAATGTTACTATTAATCAAAATGGTACTTTGAACAAGAGCAAGTCTATTTAGGAGTGGCCTGTACAGTGTCACCAAATAGATATGCAAGTACTCTATGAGCTTAAATATCTCTAAACAGACCAGCCACAATTGAAAGATTTAAATATATTTAATAATAAATACTAAAAGAACAAGACAATACTCAGTAAGTAATCAGTTATATCAGAGTTCAAAATCACAGGAAATATTTAAAACAGCATTGCAGGATAGTCTCCAATAAATAATGAAAGCATCTAAGCTATATGTTACTATATTCCTATCTGAATCTAAAATAGTTACTATCCCCTAAAAACGTACTTTCAAAACAAGAAGCATATGAATCATATTGATATTCACAAATGACATATGATTATTTACAAAATTCCAGATATCTGGGATGGCAGTATTTCCCTTTGTCACACTAATTACCAGGGGTGGATGACTTCCCAAAATATACTATTACATGTATTTCTTGATATTTAGTTCTAGTCCATGGCTCTGACACAAGTTACTTGTCTTAGGTATCCCTTCCTGGAGAATATCAGTGTCATTGGGGATTCTATTACTTGACTGCTCCTAATTTGCAATCGTCTACAAATCTGTTCACCCAAAGACCCTTAACATTGACCTTGACTTCGGAGAGTTAAACACCAAAAATGAGCCATGTCAGGACCAATCTCTGAGGGACTGTACTTGTGGCTGGCCTTTTTGTAGAGGTGGGCCTCCAATTCTAACTTTCTGGATCCTGCCTGTGACCCAGCTGGCTATTCATGGGGTGACCTAAGGGTTTATACCTAAACTCATGAGTTTATCAACAATGCCTGAGTGGAATATTGTGCCACATGCCCTGAGTAGGTCAAGGTACACAGTGTGAACCATTTTGCCCTCATACATTGTTTTTTGTGACATTTTCAAAGAAGTCCACAAGGTTGAGTAGGCATTACCCTGCCCTTGATGAAACTAAATTTGATTGTGTCCAGTATCTGGTGGTTTCCTGTGTCATTACTGATCATTTCCATGATAATTCTTTTCCTTGGCTTTTCATGTGAGACTAGGGTGACAAATAGGTCTGTAGTTTCCAAGGGTCTATAGATGGCCTGCCTTTGTGCAAAGGAATAATAGTTGCTGTTCTTTATTCATGACGCATGAAGCTTGTTTGGAGGCTCCTATTAAATAACAATTTCAGAGATTCTGATAAGTCTTGTTTCATGCTAATTAGAAGGCCTCCTGGTATATTGTCTTGGCCCATCAATGCACTGTTCATGGCCTTAGGGAGACTATTCAGGAACTGTTTCTATGAATTATACAGGGAGTTATATTTGATGGTATTTCCTGAGGAAAAGCTGGGATGGAGGAGAGAGACAGGTTACGTTAGAGCTCAATTTGTCTGCCAGTAGGTTTGCTATATTTTCTATCTCAATATAAATGGCTTAATTAACAATGATCTCTGCACAAAGCTGAGTATTGTCTTTGAAGCTGCAGACATAGCTAAAGAATGTCTTGTGGTTGTCCATGGCTTGAGAAGTCAAACTTACCTCAGATTTGGCTTTGGTAGACTTTATTTTGCCTCTGAGTTGTTTGTTTAGTTTGAGTGCATCTATGCTGCTGGGTGTTACACCTTCTAATTTTTGCCTCTGTGAAATCATCAAATTCTTTTTGATGATGATATGTTAACTACATTTTAACTACATATTGTCATATTTGGCCATGCTCTCTGTTATGATGGATGATAATTCTACTTACAGTCTTCTGTCACAGTGATATGACATGACTTCAAGTCTATGATGTTGGTAATAATCAGTGTTACTAAGAGATAAAATGGTATAAACTGGTACTTAATAGGTTGATGGGACATACAAACTATACACTTTGACCAATCTCACCTGGGAATTGAACCCATGACTAAAAAGATGGCTTAACTGCTAAATGCTACAGGAACACAAACTAATATTTTGACCTTGTAAGTCTAGGTGTAACAATTTCAATGTGAGTGGAGATATGTGACAAGATTCTATTTTTTGACTTTCACTTTTTATGTTATTGGAGTTGTATATAAAAGACACTATTTATTTTTTCTAAATCCATTTCATATTCATTGAGTTGCATGAGCTGAGGAAACATGTTGAGGAAGGTGGAATATATACTTTACATGATATAATATCCTACACACCTAATAATGATATTTTTGTTGAGTCATATTTTTTTCAACAGCTATTGTGCATATTTTACATATGCAAGTATATCTTGAATTAACTATGATCATTGTTATGCTTAACATACTTGATACATATTATAGTTGACTTATTTAGCAGTCATTACATAGAGTTTTGCTGCAAATTTCATTTTTTAATTGTCAGTTGTGCTTTATGTTAAATTGCAAATACAAATTTGGTGACACTACTTATACTGAACCTCTCAGTAAAAGTATATGTAGATTGCATTCAAACCTTGCATTACATATTCTGTTACTCTTAACTTACTGCATCAACACCTTAAGGCACAGAGAAAGGTAATTGATAGCTATATGTTCTACAGTCAGTACTATCCAGAGTGCTGATGGAAGTGCCCCACCACCAGTCTCACTACTGACTCTACCCCAAGTTAAAATCTTGAGTTTTTGCCTTCAGATGTCAACTGTCACTGACAGGTAGTGATGGCTGACACTTGAATGGTGCACAAAGCCACCTGTCACGCACATGCAGAAGTGAAAAAAATAAAACAAAGTACAATAAAAGGATATACTTGCAAAGAACCTAGCACCTATGACATTATACTTACACATTCAATCCTTTAACACTGTTTGCCATGTAACAACTTTCATTTCTGTTACACATCATCATGCCTTCATGTAATGAGATTCATTAAAAAAGGGGACTCACAGGAAATTACAGAAACTCATTTTGTACACAGATTATATCTTTTTAAAGGAACTGTATTACTGTCATGAACAGCATTTTATAGATATGGACAATTAATTTAGGTTATTATAAATGTTTCCACATTCACTATGTTACTGATTTTATTTATTCATACTTAGTAAATATATTTTACATCATGCATATAAAATGTATCAACACTAACAATAGTTCAGGTTCTAACAAAACATTTGCGCCACTGTGAATAGCGTATTCAAAATATCAAAAACTGGAATCAAACCTTGCATTATTGCTGCTGTTACACATATGTTAATGCATTAACATATTGGGCCATGGAAAAAGTGACAAAGCAAGTGTCTTTTTGCCAGTCACTACTAAGTATTGTCAACATTTTATATATGCAACTGTATTTTCAATTAACTATGAGCAGAACTATGCTTAACACAATTCACAGAGAGTACAGATGATATACTTAGCATTTATTACAAAGAGTTGGATTGCACATTACATGTTGCAACTTGACAGTTGTACTTAATGTTCAGTTCATAAAAAAACATGTGACAATTCTTATTCTGATCCCCTCAGTAAAACTGACTGTAATTTGGATATGAACCCTGCATTACCTCTGCTGTTACATGAAAATTACACTATTAACACCTTGAACCACAGAGAAAAGTAATTGGGTGGTGTATTTTCTTTACTCGGTACTATCCAGAGTGTTGAAGGAAGCACTCTGGTGCCAGTCTCATTTGTGATACTGATGGCATTGCAAATTAAATTTTTGGAGTTTTCTCCTTGGGAAGTGAACCATCATTCACTGCTGGTGACCACTAATAGTCATTGATAGACAGTGCCAAGCTTTGCACAAATAATGAAGCTAAAGAAAAAAGGAAAATGTGCCTGTATGATCATTTCTCAACTCTGTAGACTTATACCATGAAATTTTGGACATTAATGATCTCTCATTTCAAACATAAATGTCACTGTCTAGATTTGAACGTGGAAATCATGACATTGACATGAAACATTAGGAAGATTAACAGTATGTGCCACATACAGAAAGGTATTTATGAGTCTATGAAAGTGCTGGACATATACTCAAGCTTTGTTCATCTAACACTTTGTATTTATGGCACAATATACAAGTTTTATCAACGTTGTCCTGTCTCATTTTACAGATGATGCCTGGAAAATTACAGTATTGGCAACAGTTATCCTAAGAAATCATCTCAAAGAAAGAGCAAATGTATGCAATACAAGAATGCATTCTCTCCTTTCTTCTGTGAGTAGTGACTATCTTTTGATACATTTGTAAAGTGATTGTATTTTGATTTGTATGTATTTAGATATGTATTGTTTGTATGTTTCAGTTTAATGTACTTTACATGACTTACACACACTTTGTACCCAAAGGCATATTTACCTGTTAAGTTACCTGTATTTTGATTTGCATGTATTTAGATATGCATTGTTTGTATGTTTCAGTTTTATGTACTTTACATGACTTACACACACTTTGTACCCAGAGGCATATTTACCTGTTAAGCTTATATTCTAAAATGTATTGTACTGTTTTATCTCCTAAGTAAGTAAATGTAATCACAGACTACTTTTGTAAGTGTATTTTCCATAACACACCCTATGTACGTGTACATCAAAGTGGCAGGAGTGTTAAACATTAAATGTTTTTTCTGCACTACTGATAATAATTCATACTTGCAAGCCTTTAGCAAGCTGCACTTCTCAATAATCAATTTTGTACTGCAAGGTTGTGTGCATCACATTGTGTAGGTCCTTATACCATGTTTAGCTGACCAACACTCCGAGCAGATTGTGTGATTCATGAATGATACTGAGATGACACCTGATTTAGATTTTCACCATGTATGGAGGGGTTAATCTGCACTATGTAAGCTTAACCTGTGGCTAAGAAACTAGCATCATAATTTGGAAGACTAAATTAAGATGCTGCTGTTCTGTATTATTTCTGTCAGACTTTAATACAAATCTTGTCAAACGTGTATGAGAAAAAGAAGCAGTAATGTTTTATTACAATTAATAGTTAAACAGTTGTTATATTATTTTTTAAATAACACTGCATGATGTCTGCAGTTTGTCCATCTCTGTTGGTATAGAAAGTGTAGCAGTTGTTATTGGAAGGATCTTCATCTAATGTTGCATTCCTTTACAGCAAAATATCTGTGAAGATGTGAACATGAGTGCATTTTATATCAGTGATAGCAATGTGAAAGTATCATTTTAGACAAAAAACTCTATTAAGCCTGTTGAATATGCCTGGCATTAACAAAAGTTATCCAAAAATGGTAAACATTTTTATTTCATACACTTGTTTCATAGTTTATTTTGCTGTATATTCCAGAGTTACATTTCTTCATCCTTAGTCAGGTTTGTCATTTTGTTGCTGGTGGAGGGTTACAGTCATGTATTAGATATGTGCATTCATATAGATCAGTTAGCTATTATTTTTTTAATGATGCCTGCATAAATGCATATTTGTTTTCTTGCCAGTCACCACTTCTTTTTCTGATACATATATTTGTTTATGTTTTTTACTCTCATACATGTAAACCTGCATTCTCAAATGCTGAGAATAAGGTTATAGTGTAGGTCCTCTGTTAGCATGGATCACACCTCGTACAAAAGGTCTTATCTGACAAATCTTTCCAAAACTGCATCTGTTGGCAGGTGGTGAATGATGTCACTACTGTAAGTCACAATGGCTGTGAGTACAAGCACAGCAGACACTGGGCCAGTGACATGATCACCAAGGCCACACAAAAAGAAGAGCCAGTGCTGCTACCAAATCTCACTGAGACAGAGGAGTTCCTGTACACTGTAAGGGATCCAGGCAGCTTATTGTGGTGTGAGACATAGATGTAGAGGTGGAGGATGACAAAGTGTGTATTACTGATGCTCAGGTATGGCATTAGTATCTTACACACACACACACACACACACACACACATATATATATATATATATATATAGAGAGAGAGAGAGAGAAATATGAAAGGAGACAGATGGAGAGGAAAAAGAGAGAGAGGATGTAGCATATGTTCTTTGTTTAGATTTATAACTTGGTGAGGTTTATCTTTCATGTGTCATCATCACTGTAATGCTTATCATCCCTATTTCCATCTCCTTTTTGTCTCTCTGAGCACACCTGGTACTGAGGTTCCATGACACCTGCTAATGGTATCAGCATATATTTTTTACTCATATTAATTTATTAAAAAAAATCTTAAAGTCTACCTAAATTACTTCTTTAATTGCAGTTGCATCTATTGTTGCTAAACTCGGGGTTATGTAGCATAAGTCTAATCAGGAGTTTTTTTGTTTCTCTTTTTGTTGATTATGTGGGTTTTTCATGGGTGTAATGAGCAAAGGTTCCAGTGCACAACCTGCATCTCCCACTAGATTTCTTTGTGAAAAGTCACCCCTAGAAAATATTACATACAAGTCACAGGTGTGAGATATGTTTGAATTGTGACAACTGCCAGGGTTACCTGGACAGACATTGTAGATGATCCTTTGGGGATTGTAGACAACCTGACAGATCATAAAGTGATATCCTGTTGTGTTGATATACCCTGTTCCCTATTCCCTAGGTGGGGCATTTATTGAATGTGTGAGCAGTCTATGGCCCCCCAGAACTTCAGGGAAGTGTGTTGTGGCACAGAAATATTGCATGGTGGTACTATATTTCTTTGTGACATGTGAAAATCAGATATGATCCATATAATATTCTTGAGGCTGAGGCATGTGACACCTCTAATATATCTCCTGTAGATCTCTGAAAATGGTATACATACCTTGGTTTCCAGTAGGATTTATTTCTCCACAATTTCACCAGGGCTTCAGATGAAGATGGCATAGGTGGACAATTTCTTCTAAGTTATCACTGTTCACTCTTTAATACTCTACTCTTTTTGCATAATACGGTTCATGATATGTCAGTTGTGGTCTCAACATTCTTTTCCTTCTTGTCTGAGGTCTGGCAGCAGCAGCAACACTTTGTATTAAAGCCTGTTGTACATACGGGTTAATAGTAGCAGCAGCAGCCACTAACATTTTTATTTCAAAGTGTGCTCTTGACTATACGCCAAACAGTAAGGGCAAAGGGGAGTGTTGTATGTGTATGTGGGCTTTATATATTCCTGAATCCCTTCACCGTGTAGAATTGCTTCATTGGCATGCAATTCACCTGCTTATGTCTTCATTATCATATTATTCTGCTTAGTCTTGGCTTGAAGCAGGATACGAACCATAGACCTGTTTAATGAATACAACATAGCATGCTTACTGTTGCTTGTCACACAGAAAATGTTAGCGTGAAGTGCAGGTTTTAAGATGCCATACCTGGAGCTGCACTAACAGACACACTTTGGTCATCCTTCACTTCTGCACATATGTCAAGCTGTACACTGGGAACCCACATTGAGCTGCCTGAATCAATTACAGTGGACAGGAACTACTCAGTTATAGTGAATGGTGGTTCAGTGGCAGGATCACCACCAATAGCCCTCCATTCCCCTGCTGTAGCACTTGCTGTTTTCTTGACCTTACTAATTATGTCATTGGCCAATGGCTACCTACAGCATTGGCATCATCAACTACCTGCCACCAGATACGGTCAAGAAAGGGCTTGTCAGCTACAACCTTCAGTAAGAGGCATTATCATGTTGATGGAGGGCTTGCACTATTATCTCATTCTTATCATCTAAGAATGCAGGTTTAGATTGCATAGAGTTTTTGGGAGCCATACCCCTGTACGGGATTTAATAAAGCACAAAAAAATGTATCAAAAAAAGAAACAAGGTAAATGACAAAAAAAAAAAAAAAAAAACAAATGTGCATTTTTCAGGTATCATTAACAAAATTAACTGACTAATACATATGAAAAAACACATGTAGTACATAACCTTAACCTGCCCCCCCTCACCCCCAGCAAATGATGCAATGACAAATATGGTAAGGCTGAAAAAATCTATAACTCCAGAATAGATAGCAGTATTGTCAATGAATCAAGTATACAAAATGAAAAATATTACAATTTGAGATACTTTTTGTTGACATTAGGCAGAAGCAACAGGTTTAAAACAGTTTGGGCTCTAAAATGTAACTGTCACATTAATACTCCTCATACAAATTGTATTCATACATGTTCACATCCACAGGTAAATGTTGCTATAAAGCCATTTACATTAGATAAGGATTCTTCAAATAACAACAGCTATGTCTTCTATACAAACACAAATGGAAAAACATCAGACATCAGACAATGTTATGTGAAAGGTAAGCCAAGACACAGTTTAGATATTAAGTAGTAAAGAAACTTCACATACCTTCACATGATTTGTATGGAAGTACAAAAAGTAATGCAATTTCAGTTCTCAAAAAGCGGTAGCTCAAGATAGTGAATACAAGCAGTCTCTTCTACTAATATACAAGTGCTATAGCATCAGCTTGTACTTACATAATGCCGACTAACCCTGTGGACACCATGTAAATCAGGTGTCAACTCATTATCATTCATGAATCACACAATCTGCTTGAAGTGCCCAGCAGGTAAACATCATATGAAGACTTACACATCACCATGCACATGCCCTAGCAGTCCTGGAATGAGCATTGAGAAGTGGGGCTTGCTAAGGACTTGCAAGTATGACTCATTAGCAGTAGTGCACAAATAATTACAAGTTTAACACTCCCTCTACTCTGATGTACACTTACAGAGGCCATATAGGAGAGAATACACTCACAAAACCAATATGAAATTGCTTTGATTTACTTAGGAGATAAAACATGATACCACATTTCTGAATACATACTTAAGACGTAAACCTTCCTGCCATCACAAAGTGTAAGTTAAGTAATGTACATGAAAAAGAAACATACAGAGCAGACATATGTAAATAAATGCAAAGTACAATGCCATCACTTTACAAATGTATCAAATGACAATTACTGCTGACAAAGGGAAGAACACACTCTTGTATTGTATACATTTGTCATTATTTTAACATTATTTGTTAGGTCAACTGTGACATGACAAAGGGCAACTTGATAACATGACTATATTGTTCCATAACTGTATAGTGTTAGAGAGTCAAAGCTGGAGTATTTGTTCTCCACTTTCTCTGCCCTATAAAACCCCTGTCTGTATATGGCACATGCTGTTAATATTCCCAATGTTTCATGTTAATGCCATGGTTTCAAGGTTCATATCTTGAGAGGGTAATGTCTATGAGAAACTTAGGCTCCTTAATGCCCACATGTTCATGGTATAAGACCACAGAGTTCAGAAATCATCATACAGAAGAATTTTTTCCTTTTATATATTTTTTGTTTGCTTCATCATTTGCACACCACTTGCATTGCACAATAGGGACTATCAGCAGTCAATAACAGTGAATGGCGGTTCACTTCCCAAGGCAAAAACTCAAAATATAACTTGGAATGTCATCAGTAGCAAAAAGGAGACTGGCACCAGAGTGTTTCCATCAGCACTATAGACAATGCTTAGCAAAGAAAATGGATCTGTCTCAATTACCTTTCTCTATGGCTCGAAGTGCTAATGCATTATGATTGGAGAAAGAGCAGAGATAATGCTGGTTCAAATACAGACTACAAATAGTATTACTGACGGGGTCAGAATAAGTTGGATCCGAATGTTTTTATTATGAATTAAAAAACCCCAACTATGTCTATTGAATGCTAAGTATGTTACCTATAGCATGTGTGAACTGCAGTTAAGCATAACACTGGTTATATTCATATGTATACTGCTAGAAATACATAGTGATGATTGGCAAAAAGACCGTTATTATGTTACTTTATCTGTGGCTGAATGTGTTTGTACAATAACCTATGTGTGCCACCAGCAACAATGCACGTATTGAATCCAGATTTTGATAATTTAAAGGTACTACTCACAGTGGCACAAATGTTTTGTTTTGGAAAGTGAATTATTCTTAGTAGTAATAACACAAATTTGATGTGCATGCTGCAAAAGATGACATTTTCAAAAGTATGAAAAAAACAAAATCAGTAACACGATGAATGGTGAAATATATTAATATAGTTTGGATTAATTCTCCATATATCTCACGCATTAAAAATTATACTAATGTGTTTCTTTTGAAATGTTATTATTACTTGTATATGTATGCAATGTGTCAAAAATGAGCTTAGGTAATTCTCTGTGTGACCCCCATACTCAAGATTTGTCATTACATGAAGGCCTGATGTTGGGTAACAGAAATGAAAGTTATCATGTGGAAAACATTTTTAAAAGGCCAAGTGTGTCTATTTGATGCCGTAAATGTTGTATTTATTGCGATGTATACCCTTTAATAGTTGTTGTATTTGAGTTATTTATTTATATATTTTTGGGGCTTTTGCATTTGTGCATTGCTTGGCAGTGACAGTTCTTGTCCAGAGGCAAAAACATAAAAAGTTAATTTGGGGTGCCGTCACTAGTGGAAATGAATCTGGTGATGTTGCATTTCCATCAGCATGATAGACAGTACTGAGTGAAGAATATGCACATGTTGGTTACTTTTCTTTGCATTTCAAGGTAATGAAGTAAGGTTGGAGAAACTGCAGAGGTAATACATGGTTTGATTACAGATTGGTTTACTGAGGATGGTCAGAATAAGTAGTGATAAAGAATTTTTATTTGAAATTGAACATGAAGTAATACTATTAGCATATGAAATCTGCAACACAACTGTGTGTAATGATTGTTTCATCAGTCAAATATAATCTGTGTAAAGCATGTTAAACATAACAATGCTAATAGTTAATTTAAACTACACTTCCATAGGCATAATTTGCACAATATGTCTAATCACATATAATTATTATGTGGGTGGGATAGTATGTCATGAAAAGTATTTATTGCACCTACCACAACAAGTGTTACTCAGGACATGCAACTCCATGCATGTGAATTTTCTACATAAAAATACTGTTTTTTTTTATTTTACATTAGTACCATGACAAGTGAAAGTCGCATACATACATACATGTCTTAATTAAATCTTCACTCATGTTTAAATTTTTAAACTTCAATGTAAAACTTAAAAATGTAAGTTCTGCTGTTGTATTAAAAGTTAATAAGGAACATTTAGCATTTTAGCTTTATTTTTACTCATGTGTTCTATTCCCAGGTGGTATTACTCAAGATTTGCATTTTGTATGTTCCACCAACCCATTATGTACCACTTCATAAAAGCTTACCTCTAAACAATGATTATAACGAACAGCATAAAGCAGTAGATATTTTGCACTGGGATATGTGGAAATATGGTGAGCATCACACATGACCAAGTATCACTACTACACCTCAATTGCATTTTGAAGGAATCATTCCCAGTTTCTCTACTAAGTAACTTTTGTGATTTCAGTTGTGTATATGCAGATGACAAACTGGTACATGTGAGATCTGAAATGGGTGCTAATTCAGACATATAGTTCTAGGTGTCCTTCAGAAAACATGGTGAGTGAAGGTGAAGGTACTCCATTTAGTGTCCAAATTTTTTGTGAACAGGAGTCCAGGTTCTTTATTGCAGTTCCTGTAACATGCCACTGCTGTAGGCTTCTGCAGGGGAACTATACTGAGTCTCACAAAATGGCTGAGGCTTGGAAGGGTTTGGCAAAATGCTGTGACCAGTGGAACTAGCATTCCACACACTGGGGGACAACATTGTCAACATTATAGTTATAAAAAGAGGTGTAAGCAGGAAATCCTGAGCTGTTGGGAGGCTGAGTTTAGGACTAGAAATATCCCTGAGTTGTGTAAGTATAGTGACTCTTAACCAGTCAATATTATACCATGGATTGGCCAGGCAATACAGTTATTCATTATACTTCTATTTTGATCTGTTTTCTGTTATGTACAGCTGCTGAAGTGATTGTGGAGAATAGACAGGCACAACAGGAATGAGTGGCTTGCCTCAGAGAGACAGAGGATATGAACGAACTGGGTATGAATGAAAGTAAGATTATATAATTTTCAGGGCAGCAGTCCATATGAGCTTAAGTAGTCATACCTATCCTTTATATTAAGCATACATGCCTGCTCCAAAAGCTTCTGATCATAGCACTACTACGCAATGAGTAAACTGGTTTAGTTGTCAGTGGGATCAATTTCCATTGACAGCAATTATTTTTATCACATGATTGTATGCAAAAATTATTTACTGCAATATTATAATAATTTTACTTTTTCCCTCATCTTTTTCTATCCATTTTCCCCCTACAAACCCTTCCTCAGCTTATTCTGATAAACTACAATATCTACACTACAATAAGGAATTATATCAGATGATTGTATAATACAAATGTTAGTTATATTATAATAGCATAGAATGTAATTTCTGGTGTACTGTATGTCTTGTATATTTTTTGTATAATTTCTTGCATAAGTTTTGTATAATTTCTTGTATAAGTTTTGCATAATCTCTATATGTAGAGCTTTTCTCCCTAGGCCTCCACTGAAAATGGATCTTATTCCAGTCAGACTTTCCTGGCAAACAATTATGAAATAAAATAAAATCAATAAATAAATATTAAATAACTGCAATATTAAATAACATTAAACATTCCATTTTATGTAACTTGATGTATTTACATGGAGTAAATGTGTCAGATATTCCACAGTCAACTGATTCCATATTATTTACAATAGCATTGAGATTGATGCATTTATGACACATTGATGCATTCACATCATATCTGGATGTGGCAAAGGTTAACATAGTTATGTGTTATATCTGCTTATATATTGAAATATTAGTATAACATGTCATTGATGTTATTATCTATATTATTTGTATAGAGACATTTGAAACATTGTTACTGCAACTCAAATGACCATCAGCAAAGGAATTTAGACTGAACACTAGGGTTTAGCCCATGGTACCTCCACAGGTAGCTGTGGTGGCACTACCACTGTCAGCACAGACACCCAGCACATCTGGTTCCAAGCTGTCAGAACTGGCTCCACCACTCCTGAACTGCCTGCTCCAACTGTATTAGGTAGTTCTGCCCTGGCTGCTAGTGCAGTTGTACTCACCAGGATTAGCAGTGAAGGTAGAGATTTTGTCACCCACCCATTCAGGAGCTGACAGAGCTTGTGGAGAACATCATGAATAGGGGTTTTGCTGCCTGAATTGGTAGAGTAGAAAAGGTACTGCTTCTTATTGCAAAGTCAATGCCATGTCCAGCACTGACCCAGGGATCTGTGAGAGGAACAGTGATGACAGTTCTGAGACTGAGGACAAGATTATAAGAAGCAAGCAGAAGAGCAGAAAGTGTAACAAAACAAATCAATAACTAACGTGTTACACTGAAAGATCCACTGGAAGTCTTATTGTTGTATGTGTAACTGTTGACTACATATGCTATGAACCCACCATTATCTTGCTTATGTCATAATCATGTTTATATTGTTCTAACCCTGTTTGCTATTAGAAACACTGTATTGTATACAATAGGACAGATAACACACCACAAAAGTGGCTCTTTCTATGTGTCTGTCCCTGTCTCCCAGTCTTTCTCTCTCTCATCTCCCTCATCTGTCTCATCCATTCTTGTCCTGAGCATTTGCATGATGTCTGGCACCAAGCAGTGCAAATAACTGTAGAAAATGGCAGCTCATGCTCTTGTCAATAACTTTTGCCTTCAGTCACATTAGTCTGCTGTCCCTTGCACTACTGTGCATAGCCTTGCTGCTATATGGAAAGACTGACTGATAGCACAATGAGGGGGCAGTTATATCATATGTTGAACAGGCTGCAGAGTTCAATGTGTAACACATGGGATGTTCCAGTTGTAGCTACTTTTATAAAGCATGCTGCACACAAACTGCCTTGCTTCATAGCATTTTTGTAGTCTAGAAATCAAACAGCATTAGCATGCATGGTCCCTTATTTGTTTCATAATCATGCACAAAATGCTCATACCTTCCCAGAATTAAGTGCAAGACATTTGATACAATCAAGATATTATGTGTTAATAAGCAAAGTACACTATGCACATCAGAAAAATATTGCTGCTATACACTCATAAGGTGATAAGATGAATTAAATTGCATTTCCATGCATTTTCGGAAGTATTTTAACTATGCCACCCACATGTACATTATCATGTAATGACTCTATTAGTCAGTGATGTCATGCAAAGGCATATAATTTCATAATAAGCAGTGCAACATGGCTCAAATACATGGACAATCACCAGATGTGAGAGCTAAGTATGTGCTTGTATTATTCCATAATGATTACTTTACTGCAATTATCATGAGGCAAAAATCATTAATGTAACACACATCTTTTCTGACCTGGATCAGCATCAGGACTGTTTTTATGTCTGTACTCCTTATTTCTGCTAATAGTGGAATAGAGCAGCACAGAATACTGTTAATTCCTGTTTTAAATTTTAGATCTAATACTTTGCCATCAGTTGCACAAATGAGCTTGTCAGAGGTGCACTTTGGGGAGCAATTTTGACAAAAAGAAAGTGATGTCAGGGGCTTCTTTTAATTCTGCATGTTGTGATGGACTATTGTACTCAAGATATGATGAGTTAACTGTGATGCTAACAGTTCATTATATAAGTTATGACTGCACTCCAAAACCTTTAGCATTGCAACTGACGTACAATGATGGGGACCTTTGCATATTTACTTCCTTAGTTGTAGTAAATTGCACACTGTCATATGTTTGGCCTGTCTCCTTGTATTTACAATGTACATTCTTCAAGCATGAAGGAATATTGAAAATGATGCAAAACATGATTACTATTTGCATAAAATCATCCTGAGCTGAACCTAATCACTGTTAAGCAATAACCTATGATTGTATGTGGGTATATCATGATTTGCCCACAACTTGTGCAGTTTGATCAGGAGTGCAAAGACCAAGTAATTAAACAAAACCAACTGTGGATAAATCCTGATATACCCACAAACAGGACTGGGTTATTGCTGTTATACAATTACATTATTTAAGAAAGTAATTGCTTACCTTTCTTAAATAATCTATTTGCATGAGTCCTCTAGGCTTCTTCCACACTGTTTTTCCCTGTATTGATATATTCCTCATACATCAGTGTTGAGGAAGTGATGGAGAGAACAGCATTTTTATCACTGTTTTCTTTTTTTACCTATTATAAAAATAAAGATTTATGAGGGACACTGCAAACACAGTAGGAAAATTGGGTAGGTCCTGTAGGTTTCTGTTTATTTAGTTTTGTAGAATGTACCTGATTTTTCATATATTTTGCTCTGTTCCTCAACACGTGCCAAAAGAAAGTCTGCTGCTCAATGCTACTTCAGCATCTGGACTTTTTTCTATTGGTAAATGCTCAATTTACAATGGGCATGCTGGTTGGGATGTCCAATCAGCGTGCTCATTTTCGAGTAGTAATAAGCATTTATTATATAATCATCAAAACAACATACTGTGAAGCAGCTAAATGTCACTCACACTACTGCAGTGTACATGAATAACAGAATAGATAAGTACTGTGAGCTGTATAGCTGTATTTAAATTACTTGTGATCAAAACATTGCTGTTACATCTGCTTGTCAGGAAACATGCCTTTTTACCCAAGTCTGTGATGCACGTTACTTTCCCTGCAACATACACAATCCTTACAAATATTCATTATCCCAAATTTAAAGTCAGACATCTCCTGTGGCTCTTGCGGTCTATACAATGTACTCTAGATTGCGTAGTTTGATAGGTAGGTGTTTAAATGCAGTGGTGGCTATCGTGTGTGTGTGTGTGTGTGTGTGTGTGTGTGTGTGTGTGTGTGTGTGTGTGTGTGTGTGTGTGTGTGTGTGTGTTTGTGTGCATGCGTGTGTGTGCGTGTGTGTGTGTGTGTGTGTGTGTGTGCGTATGTGTGTGTGTGTGTGTGTGTGTGTGTATGTGTGAGTGTCTGCATGTGTGTTTGTATGTCTGCAGTGCTAATTAGAACTGCTGTCACCCACACATCTGATGTGTACACTTCCACAATGGAAAAACATTGAAGGCTCCCCATCAATGTTTTCCACTTTTATCACAACTATTTTCTCTGCAACACACAAATAAGGCCCTCCTTTCCATTCTGCTGTATCACACACTTACTTTGAGACTTCTCCTGTGGCATTTGCATTTATACTGGGACTATAGATTATGTAACTTGATAGGTGGGTTGTTCAAATCCAGCAGTGTTGAACTTGTGCATGTTTGTTTGTGTCTACTGCCAGGTAAGTATTGTTTCAACAATAGCTATGATGTGTACATTTTCACTCAAAAGATACATTTAAACTGGGAGAAGGCTCCCCCATCAATTTCTTCCAATTTTATCACAAAACATTTTCTGTGCAACACACTGATGATGTCATCATTTCAAATGTGCTGTACCTCACACAGTAAGACTTCTTCTGTGGTACTTGTGGCTGATATTGTGTATTCTAGGTTGTGTAACTACATAAGTAAGTGGTTGAAATGCAGTAGTGTTGAACTAATGTGAGTGTATTTGTGCATCTAGTGTTAGGTAAGCATGGCTTCAGCAATAGATGGGATGTGTACATTTCCACCAAGTCTATGCATTTAAACTGGTAGAGGGTTCTCCCATTAATTTCTTTCACTTTTATTTTAAACATTTTCTCTTCAGGGCACATTTCAAATGTGTGCTATCTCACTCCTATATTAATTAACAAAAAAGAACTCCGATAAAGACCAAGAAAGAGAAACCAAGAGCTTAAGGCAAACAAACACTTCCAGGGCACCACAAATTGAAGAACAAATTGTACCAAACTAAAGTGGTGGAGATTTTGGTAAAGATTTTGGCTTTCAAAAACCAGTAATCCCAAAAAAATAAAAAGTGGAATCCACTAACGTTGTTGTATGCGAAAATCTTCTTTAATACCGAACCAACAAAATACAAACAAGCGCTTTCACCCAGTGGTACTGGGCTTTCTCAAGTTAAAACTGTAATGTGCACACTCAGTTTAAATACCTTGCAACAAATACTTGAAACTCATTAAACAATTAAATGCAGTTGTTAACTCAATGCAAATTCAACAATTGAATTTTCACAAACCAAGTGCGTTTTAACAAACTGTTTTAAAAATGTTATTGAAACCATTGCTAGGGTGCAACCTTACTTAATAAGAATGCACCTTTATATGTTCACCTTTGGTTTCCTTAAACAAGTAAATTAAGTGCAATTGACTTTAAAATATGTTGAGAATAAATTTGAAACCGCAGTGAAAAAACAGCCAAAAACAATACTAAAAACATGCTATAATCAAAAAAATCAACCTACTGCACTATGCTGATAACTACTGTGAACAGTGATTGTCTACTCAGCCTAGTGCATGAGTAATACGCAGAAAATAAATATTAAATAATCTGCTGGCCAATGCATCAAAGCATATAGGCCACTCTGATGTATGTCTATTGCGCAGATGTTCTGAGCTGGTCCACATATATACTTTGCAGTTTCTATTTAAAATGTTTGCAGAGATTTGACTAAAAAATTTGTTTGTAACAAATATGTGTATAAAAATATAAATAAAATAAATGAATAATAGTGAAAAAACCTAACCCATCCTACATAAAAAACAGTATACAATTATAGCCAATCCAAAAAATGTAATCTGACTTCATAGAATGTTGCTGTTAATTTTCAGAATCGGCGCTAAATTAATACAGTCATTCAGGCCTGGATGTTTAGTAGTATCCAACTTGAGTTGCCACATAAGTTCCCTTGTACGTAGTCTGGTCTCCCAGTTCCCTCCCCTCGGATCTGGGTTCACCTTTTCAAGCACGAAGAATTTAAGTGGCATCTGTGGGCAAGTGAGAGAGTGCTTATAAAAAGCATTAGTTTCTTTCCTTTTTTTGATCTCGTACAAATGTTCATAAATTCTACGCTTAAGAACTCTCTCCGTCTTGCCCACATAGAAACTCTGACAACCTCCGCAAATGCCAAGGTAAACCACCCCTGATGATGAACATGTGTAATGCCCATGTGTTCTGATAGTAAATCTTCTAGAAAGAATAAAAATGTGATCACTTTGCCAAATAAAGGAGCACTGATTGCATCTACCACAACTATAAGTGCCAACCCTTTGACGCAGAATGCTACTACTAAAAGAATGTGTCCTATTACTATTTTGCTCAAAAATACCTTTTAAGTTAATGTTCCTTTTTCTGGTAAAATTAATAGTTGTGGGCAAATATAAACAAATGTCCTCATGCATTGAAACTATCAGCCAAAATGCTTGTATTATACTTTCTATCTCTTTTGCATCACTAGTGTAAGTGTAAACAAAATTGTTGTGTGCATTAAACTCCTGTTTATCGGAAGATGAAGAAAGCGGTAAACCTGCTCCTAATAAAGGGGGATAGAGAGAGTCTCTTTTCTCTAAAATGTCTGAAAGTGTGGCTTGAAAAAGCCACAAAGGATAACCCCTTTCCAGGAATGATGTTCTCGGAAAATCAGCCTCCATAAAAAATAACTCCAAAGTACTGCACATTCTGGACGCCCTAATAAGCTGACCTTTGATAATGCCCCCTTTGAGGTAAAAAGGGTGCCCACTATCAAAATACAGAAAAGAGTTAGAGAACGTGCTCTTTCTGTAAATTTGTGTTTGGAAACTATTAGTTTCCAAATTCTTAGTAAGTAAAACGTCCAAATAATGAAGGGTAACATCACTAATTTCAAACGTAAAAGACAAAAAATGTGTTGTCTTATTAATATAATCAAAGAATTCCAAAAAAACTATCCTTTGAGTCTTGCCATAGGATACAGATATCATCCAGGTATCTTTTATAAAATACTATGGCTTTACTCCACTTGGACGCGTGGACAAAATGCTTTTCCCATTTGTGCAAAACAATATTAGCGTAAGCCGTAGCACAGGGGGCACCCATAGCTACACCTTTTCTTTGGCAAAAAAATTCGCCATTAAAATAGATGAAATTGTTCTGTAAAATGATGCCCATAAACTCAATTAACAAATTAATTAAGTTGTTATTCAAACCTGACTCTGAGGTCAAAATCTCACTGAGCCAATCAATCAATCCCTATATTGTGAGGGATACTAGGGAACAGTTCTTTAATATCAATTGCGGCCAGAAGTAAATCAGTGCCAAAAAACGCCTGACTAATGCCCGCTAAAAATTCTCAAGAGTCCTTGCAGACAGAGTCCAGAGTAGAGATAAACTTCTTAAGATGAAAATCTACAAATTTGTTTAAGGGCTCGGTGATTCCCTCTGCTCCTGCAACAATAGGTCTAAAACTGAGCGGGTCAAGCCTTTTATGTACTTTTGGAATGCCAAAGAGAACGGGTGTTCTGGGTTTGGGTACTGCTAAAAAATTTAATAATTTCTCATCTATTACACCTTGCATAAGGTGATCCTCCAACAGGAATTTCAGTTTTGAAAGGACCACATTGAGTTCATTTAATGAGATAGCTTCATAAATTTCCGTATCTTGTAAAAGATTATGCATGTAATTCTCATAATCCGAATGAAACATCAATACCAGCCCCCCACCCTTATCCAGTTTCATTACCCTAATTCCTTCATTCCTCAACATGTGAACAATTTCTTGCGACTGTGAATTGAAATTGTCATAACTCTGAATATTATTAGTAAAAGCATTCTCTCTTAAAGCTTTCTCCACCATTTCTTCAAAAATCTTTAAAGTTGGATGAGTTGGGGGGTTAAATGTACTCCTTCTGGTAAAAACGGAATGCGTAGCAGATTGCCCTTTAAAATATAATGTTAAATTTAAATTTCTAACAAATAATTTCAGTTCAATGAGTAGTTTCGGTAAATATGATGGCCTGGAAGGCACAAATTGAAGACCTTTTGTAAATAAATTAAAAAATTCATCAGATACATGAACATCCGTAAAAATATAAATAGTGAAATTGTCTCTCTTTGTGACTTGAAATCCTTGGCCATGCATAACTATTTCAACCCCATACTCTGAAAATGCTGCTAAAACTGGAGTATTCACCTGGACCCCCTCCCCCAGTTTTGTTGCTGGAAGTAATTTTTTCTCCCCCCCCGGTCTGCCCTGGGGAAATTGAAAAACCTGGGGTTGATTGCTTCCCCCTTTTTGGGCCAATGTTTGGCTAATGTTTTTTGAACAACTTGACAAAGATTTGGACATTTTTACCAACAAATTATATGCATATAGAAACGCGCAATTAGAAATTAATTATTTGAAAGAATGTATCAGGGTACAACGTGTACCTAAGGGGTTGCGCTGTTACAAGCTTCCTAACAGTGTCCCCTTAGGTTCTGCTCTATACCTTCAGCTTGTAGAACTTTTCAACAAAACAGGCATGGAGATGTTGCAGTTAATGGTTGATGACTATCAGAACAAATCCAACTGTATTTTAGATGAGTTAACTTCATTGAATGACAGTATTGTTAAACATGATACATTTTTGAGTTTCAAAAAGAAATATGATGACACTTTTTCTGAATTAGATCAACACTGTATGAAGGTATTAGATAGAAAGGCTCGTAAATTAGAAAGGGATCTTCTAGAATATAGGGAAGGGGTAGCTTACCCGGCACCAGGCAGAATTAAACGCACGGTTACAACCAATGAAGGGGCTAACAATTTCTTGGACAATAATAATGAGGTTAACATTTCTAACTCTGAACCTCCCAGAAAAAGCAAACGCTTGGCCCAAAAAGGGGGAAGCAATCAACCCCAGGTTTTTCAATTTCCCCAGGGCAGACCGGGGGAGAGAAAAAATTACTTCCAGCAACAAAACTGGGGGAGGGGGTCCAGGTGAATACTCCAGTTTTAGCAGCATTTTCAGAGTATGGGGTTGAAATAGTTATGCATGGCCAAGGATTTCAAGTCACAAAGAGAGACAATTTTACTATTTATAATTTTACGGATGTTCATGTATCTGATGAATTTTTTAATTTATTTACAAAAGGTCTTCAATTTGTGCCTTGCAGGCCATCATATTTACCGAAACTACTCATTGAACTGAAATTATTTGTTAGAAATTTAAATTTAACATTATATTTTAAAGGGCAATCTGCTACGCATTCTGTTCTTACCAGAAGGAGTACATTTAACCCTCCCACTCATCCAACTTTAAAGATTTTTGAAGAAATGGTGGAGAAAGCTTTAAGAGAGAACGCTTTTACTAATAATATTCAGAGTTATGACAATTTCAATTCACAGTCGCAAGAAATTGTTCACATGTTGAGGAATGAAGGAATTAGGGTAATGAAACCGGATAAGGGTGGGGGGCTGGTATTGATGTTTCATTTGGATTACGAGAATTACATGCATAATCTTTTACAAGATACGGAAATTTATGAAGCTATCTCATTAAATGAACTCAATGTGGCCCTTTCAAAACTGAAATTCCTGTTGGAGGATCACCTTATGCAAGGTGTAATAGATGAGAAATTATTCAATTTTTTGGCAGTACCCAAACCCAGAACACCCATTCTCTTTGGCATTCCAAAAGTACATAAGGGGCTTGACCCGCTCAGTTTTAGACCTATTGTTGCAGGAGCAGGGGGAATCACTGAGCCCTTAAGCAAATTTGTAGATTTTCATCTTAAGAAGTTTGTCTCTACTCTGGACTCTGTCTGCAAGGACTCTTGGTAATTTTTAGCGGGCATTAGTCCAGTGTTTTTTGGCACTGATTTACTTCTGGCCATAATTGATATTAAAGAACTGTTCCCTAGTATCCCTCACGATATAGGGATTGATTGGTTCAGTGAGATTTTGGCCTCAGAGTCAGGTTTGAATAACAACTTAATTAATTTGTTAATTGAGTTTATGGGCATCATTTTACAGAACAATTTCATCTATTTTAATGGCGAATTTTTTCGCCAAAGAAAAGGTGTAGCTATGGGTGCCCCCTGTGCTTACGCTAATATTGTTTTGCACAAATGGGAAAAGCATTTTGTCCACGCGTCCAAGTGGAGTAAAGCCATAGTATTTTATAAAAGATACCTGGATGATATCTGTATCCTATGGCAAGACTCAAAGGATAGTTTTTTGGAATTCTTTTATTATATTAATAAGACAACACATTTTTTTGTCTTTTACGTTTGAAATTAGTGATGTTACCCTTCATTATTTGGACGTTTTACTTACTAAGAATTTGGAAACTAATAGTTTCCAAACACAAATTTACAGAAAGAGCACGTTCTCTAACTCTTTTCTGTATTTTGATAGTGGGCACCCTTTTTACCTCAAAGGGGGCATTATCAAAGGTCAGCTTATTAGGGCGTCCAGAATGTGCAGTACTTTGGAGTTATTTTTTATGGAGGCTGATTTTCTGAGAACATCATTCCTGGAAAGGGGTTATCCTTTGTGGCTTTTTCAAGCCACACTTTCAGACATTTTAGAGAAAAGAGACTCTCTCTATCCCCCTTTATTAGGAGCAGGTTTACCGCTTTCTTCATCTTCCGATAAACAGGAGTTTAATGCACACAAAAATTTTGTTTACACTTACACTAGTGATGCAAAAGAGATAGAAAGTATAATACAAGCATTTTGGCCAATAGTTTCAATGCATGAGGACACTTGTTTATATTTGCCCACAACTATTAATTTTACCAGAAAAAGGAACATTACCTTAAAAGGTATTTTTGAGCAAAATAGTAATAGGACACATTCTTTTAGTAGTAGCATTCTGCGTCAAAGGGTTGGCACTTATAGTTGTGGTAGATGCAATCAGTGCTCCTTTATTTGGCAAAGTGATCACATTTTTATTCCTTCTAGAAGATTTACTATCAGAATACATGGGCATTACACATGTTCATCATCAGGGGTGGTTTACCTTGGCATTTGCGGAGGTTGTCAGAGTTTCTATGTGGGCAAGACAGAGAGAGTTCTTAAGCGTAGAATTTATGAACATTTGTACAAGATCAAAAAAAGGAAAGAAACTAATGCTTTTTATAAGCACTCTCTCACTTGCCCACAGATGTCACTTAAATTCTTCGTGCTTGAAAAGGTGAACCCAGATCCGAGGGTAGGTGACTGGGAGACCAGACTCAGTACGAGGGAACTTATGTGGCAACTCAAGTTGGATGCTACTAAACATCCAGGCCTGAATGACTGTATTAATTTAGCGCCGATTTTGAAAATTAACAGCAACATTCTATGAAGTCAGATTACATTTTTTGGATTGGCTATAATTGTATACTGTTTTTTATGTAGGATGGGTTAGGTTTTATTCACTATTATTCATTTATTTTATTTATATTTTTATACACATATTTGTTACAAACAGATTTTTTAGTCAAATCTCTACACATTTTAAATAGAAACTGCAAAGTATATATGTGGACCAGCTCAGAACATCTGCGCAATAGACATACATCAGAGTGGCCTATATGCTTTGATGCATTGGCCAGCAGATTATTTACTATTTATTTTCTGTGTATTACTCATGCACTAGGCTAGGTAGACGATCACTGTTCACAGTGGTTATCAGCATAGTGCAGTAGGTTGATTTTTTTGATTATAGTATGTTTTTAGCATTGTTTTTGGCTGTTTTTTCACTGCATTTTCAAATTTATTCTCAACATATTTTAAAGTCAATTGCACTTAATTTACTTGTTTGAGGAAACCAAAGGTGAACATATAAAGGTGCATTCTTATTAAGTAAGGTTGCACCCTAGCAATGGTTTCAATAACATTTTTAAAACAGTTTGTTAAAACGCACTTGGTTTGTGAAAATTCAATTGTTGAATTTGCATTGAGTTAACAACTGCATTTAATTGTTTAATGAGTTTCAAGTATTTGTTGCAAGGTATTTAAACTGAGTGTGCACATTACAGTTTTAACTTGAGAAAGCCCAGTACCACTGGGTGAAAGCGCTTGTTTGTATTTTGTTGGTTCGGTATTAAAGAAGATTTTCGCATACATCGACGTTGGTGGATTCCACTTTTTATTTTTTTGGGATTACTGGTTTTTGAAAGCCAAAATCTTTACCAAAATCTCCACCACTTTAGTTTGGTACAGTTTGTTCTTCAATTTGTAGTGTCCTGGAAGTGTTTGTTTGCCTTAAGCTCTTGGTTTCTCTTTCTTACTCCTATATTAAGACTTCTCCTGTGGTGTTGCAGTTAATATTGTGTTCATAGGTTCATAGGTTCATAGGTTCATACTAGGCTATCTGCCCTGGGGCAATTGTAAGCCTAGCCCGATTCTGTATGGCTTATGCCACCCCTTGATTTGAGTGTACTGTGCCCTTTTTAAGGTTTAGTTTACTGTGCCTCTGTCTAATAGTGACACGGGAGTAATCCCTGGGACAAACCTACGATCCTCCATCCACTTATCGAGATTCTTCTTGAAGAGATTCAGTGAGGTGCTCTGCCTCACATGAACTGGAATTCTATTCCAGAGCGAAGGGAGCCTCTGGGTTATGAACCTGTCCCTCCAGCAAGTTCTATTTATTTCTGTGCTGAGGTTCAAGTCCCTCGAATGTGTGGCTCTAAGGGATTTAGATTTACTGAGGTGGAGCATGTCCATTAATTCTGGATTTGACATAGCTTTGTATGTCAGGCATAGATCGCCTCAAGTAGGCGGTATGCAACTGAGTAGAGCTGGAGTTTTTAACCGAGCAGCATATGGCATCTGTTTGAGACCCTTGATCCTCTTGGTGAGATACTTTTGGGGTCTTTCTAATTGCTGCAGGTGTCGGGTAAGGTACATCCCAAAAGGGGCATTGTATTCTATGATGGGCCTGATGAGGGATGAATAAAGGGGCACGATTACCTCTCTTGATCTAGATGTGAAAACCTTTGTGATGAGGTGGGCTATGTTGAAGGTCTTTCTAACCACTTTGGCAATGTGGTTTTCAAAGGAGAGATTGCTATCAACTTGGGTCCCCAGGTCCCTAATAACTTTCTCTGTACTTAATGGGTTTCCGCCTATGTGGTAATTTGTGGGCACATTGTTTTTGCCAAAGGGTATGACTATAAATTTCTTGGCATTTAGCTTTAAACTATGGCACTGGCACCAGTTATCTGTCTCTGTGAGACCTTTTGAAGGATGTTTGTGTCAGCTGGAGAGTTAATTATGGTGCCCAGTTTGCAGTCGTCTGTGAACTTGGTGAGCCATAGTCCTCCCACGTTTGCCTGTACCTCGGCAAAGTATATACTGAACAAGAGTGGTCCCAGGACAGAACCCTGTGGGACGCCACTTGTGACTGGTTTCGAGTCTGACATGGCTCCAGCAACTCTCACTCTGTGGGTTCTGTCTTTGAGCCAGTTTGCGACCCATCTTGTGACATAGGGGTTTATATTTAAGCTGGATAGCTTATCTATGATGCCCAAGTGGGTTATTGTGTCAAATGCCTTTGCAAGGTCCAGATAGGCTGTGTGGACTACCTTCCCTTAATCTATGGCTTTGGTGACTGTTTCAAAGAAGTCAACCAGGTTCAAAAGGCAGGATCTGCCCTTGACAAAGCCGAACTGGGTAGGATCTAGTGTCTATAGGTCCCCAATGTCTTTGTTTATGAGCTCCATGATGATCCTCTCCATAGCCTTGCAGACTAAGCTAGTCAGGCTTATGGGGCGATAGTTTCCAGGGTCCGTAGAGGCTCCACCTTTGTGGAGTGGGACCGCTGTTGCTGTACGCCATTCTGTGGGCACATATCCTGTAGTGAGACTGAGATTGTATAGCTGTTTTATTTGAGGGATTAGTTCCTCTTGTAGTTCATATAGGACGCAACCTGGGATGCCATCTGGTCCCATGGAAGCAGTGTTTTTTGCTTTGGAGAGGGCAGCCTTCACCTGAGCATCTGAGATGTTTGGGAGGCAGCCCTCTGCTGGGATAGATACTTGCTCTTTTGGGGGGAAGGGGGTGGAGAAGTTTGCACTGAGCCTGTCTGCCAGGATATTGGCGATGTCTGTGGGTTCAGTGTATTTTTTGTCATTTAGAATCAACTCAGAACAAGTCTGGGAGTTGCATCCCAGGTTTCTAACATAACTGAAAAAAGCCTTATGATTGTCTTTGGTGTCCTGTGCAATTTTTCTCTCAAAGCTGGCCTTGGAGGATTTTATGAGGGATCGTAATTTTTTGCTAGTACTGATCAGAGATGCCTTCCCTATTAGGGTGTGCTCTCAAATTTATAACTAGGTAGGTTGATAGTTAGAATCCAAGAGTCTTAAACTAGTGTGTGTATGTGTGTGTGTGTGTGTGTGTGTGTGTGTGTGTGTGTGTGTGTGTGTGTGTGTGTGTGTGTGTGTGTGTGTGTGTGTGTGTGTGTGTGTCTACTGTCAGGAAATTATAGCTTCAACAATAGTTCTGATGTGCACTTTGCCACTCCGGAGATACATTTAAACTGGGAGAGGGCTCCCCAATCAATTTTTGTAACAAACATCTTCTGTTTTAAATAATAATGAGGTAAGCCAAGCTTTTCAACAGCACATTCTGTCACTGTTATAGTCAGACTTCTGCTGTTGTATTTGTAGTTGATATTATGTAATCTACATTGTTTGACTGCATATGTAAGTGGCTAAAATCCAGGATTGCATAAATACTATACATGTGTGTATGTGTCTGTAGTGTCAGGTAGAATTGCATTCATCTAAATATCCATTGTGTACTCTTCCACTTAGAAGACACAGTTGCACTGGGAAAGGACTCTCATCAACTGGTTGCATTTTTAGCCAAAGCACATTCTGTACAACACACTAGTAAGGTAATTCTCTCAAATGCACACTATCTCAATGTTGCAATTAGACTTCTTCTGTGGTTCTTGTATTTGATATGTTATACTCTAGATTGTGTAACTAGATATATCAGTGGTTCAAATCCAACACTATGGAGCTGGTATGCATGTGTGTCTCCATTGCTACGTAGAACAGACTTCAGCCATACCTATGACGTGGAGACTTCCACTCAGGAGGAATATTTAAGCCAGGATAGGGTTCCCCCATGAATTTGTTATATTTTTAGTAAAAATACCTTCTGTGCAGTGTATTGATGATGTCATCCTTTCAAATGTGCACTATCTCAGTGTTGTAATCAGATTTCTTCTGTCATGCTTGTTTTTGGTATTATGTTTTCTAGATTGAGTAAATATATAGGTAGGTGGTTTGAATCCAGCAGTGAGTGAATAACTACTATGAGACTGTGTGTGTGTGTGTGTGTGTGTGTGTGTGTGTGTGTGTGTGTGTGTGTGTGTGTGTGTGTGTGTGTGTCTTTCATGCTAGGTAGGAATTGTTTCATTCACAGATGTGATGTGTAGCTTTACAGTGATAATAGAATCTCCCACCACTTTCAGTCCCTTTTAGCACACACATCACCCTATGAAACCAATGGTAGCATCAACATTTCAAATGTACACTGTCACACTTGTAAGCAAATGTTTCACATTGAGCCTGTAATTCATGCAATATCCTCTAGTTTGTGATCTTAGATAGTCACTTCAAACCCAGACATTACTCCATAGACTCAGTTGTGTCAGTGTGTGAGTGTGAATGTACATATAGATTATAATGGTGTCATTCACATATCTGATGTATACATGTATAGCCGGTGAGGTCTTCTTTACTACTTTCTGTCCATTTTAGCACTGATAACTGCTTTGTTAAACACTGATAATGTCATTTGTTGAGATGTGCTTTATCTTAACCTAGTATTAAGCATTCTTGTGCTTCTTGAAGAAATGACACAATGTTCTGTAGCTTAGTCTAGCAATCCATAAGTTTAAATCCAGCATTATCTACATATTTTGCATGATTGTGCTTCTACAGTCACAGGGATGACTGGATTATGCAACATGTGGCCAGGTATACCTATAGTCATGCAATATTTTGGGACAAAGTGATGAAGCACACTACTCCTCTTATCAATTTATTGGCACATATAGACCTTGCAGTACTAAGATGATGCAATGCCTTCAAACAGGCCCTGTCTTACATTTGTAGTAAAATGTCTCCTGTGGCATCTGCAGTTGAAACAGTACCCTGTAGCTTGTGTATTTATATAGATAGGTGTTCGAAACACACAGCGACTGAATGGTATGAGTATGTGTCAGTATACTGCTATGCATGAATTATATCCACCACAGTTTTAATGTATACAATTATTGTGGGAGAGGATGTCTCCATTAATTTTATTTCAGAAAAACTGCTTTTAATCCAAGGATGATGTTATGCCTTCAAATATGTTCTGTTTCACAGCTGTGATAAGACTTTGCCTGTGGAATATTCAGTTAATGCACAGTTCTGTAGGTTGTGGACTTAAATAGGCAGCTGCTTGACTCTAGAAAAGGACCACATAATGTGATTGTACTGATTTGATGCATACAATATCCAGTTTGGATACAGGACATCAATATTCTTTCAGAAAATCCTGGATAGGCTTGAAGGGTCCCCTGAGTTGTTAGCCTAGTAACAGTCTATGAATCTTTAAATACAACATTGTATCAATTTATTTCTGTTTGGTTTTATTTCTAACAATGTCCTTTCATTGCATTGGTGGTTTCATGCCAGTCAAATAGGTGTTCTGTGATGAGTTCTCCTGTGGAGTATGCCATTATTTCTGGCTTGTAGAGTATGTGCTCTCAGATAGGCAGTGGTTCAAATCTGGGAATGTATATGTGCAAAACATTAATTACATACATGACTGGTTTAGCCAACCAACAGTGATATGGCTAAATCAAACTTGTATGGTCAGTAACATTTCTACATCCTTTTGAGCCCTCAGAATTATTTGTATTGGATAATTGAACATCAAAAGCCTGTCGTAATTCACACCTTGAAGTGTGTTCTTTCTGGCACCCTCTGTTGCTGTCTCCTGAGCCTGATACAGGTACTACACAGCTCTGTAGAGTGCGGAGCATGATCAGCTGGGATTTGCATCTAGTAATGTCTGCCAGACAATTATGAAAGACAGGAGAGGCTTAGCCAAAGACTAGCAGTATGGCACAGTAAGAGGGCCACATATGTAGGTCTCACACTCCGCATTTGGTGAGTCATAACCATTACAATAGAATTATGATATAATCCCTTCAACCTTGTCCTTCATGACAAATCAAGTGTGCTTCTTTCTGTGGCTTCAATGGTTGATGAACTTCTGTCTGAGATCTGATCTTTGCCAGTGTTTGAGTCTGGCAAAATTGCTATGTCAGTGACTGCTCAAAGGCATCATTTATTCCCCTCAGAAATAATGATCTGTATTGCATGCATGACTTCATTCAAAACATTTATGTATACATTTTATCATTTTGATCACATTATCCGGCTTTAAAGGAAATGAGGGCTTATTAATCATTTCTTAATTTCTTAATGTGGGCCATGCTGTAAAACCATCACAAAGTGTGAGTGGACCTTTATTATGATACTTATTGTATTTTTGAATTGGATAATTGATGTTATTGTAGTTTCTTGATCTACTTTCTTATCAGCATGTCCACTATAATGATGTATTAGATGCATACCATTTTTCATAAAGCATATTAAGTAATCAATGTTCTGAGAATTATGTTTTTCTCATTTGCTACTCTTTGTCAAAAACAAATACAATTAGCCTCTGGAAAGTTGGCTTTGCCAGGATACATGCAATGGACTTACTGACCTATACACAGAGGATGACAACATTTGTCACAGGCCACAGGACAGCTGGTGAATGTGAAATGCAAATTGTCAACAGGTCAATTAGTAATACAGATTCATGTTTCACCAGGGTTGATGGATGTTACTGCAGTGTCATACAGGTATGACTAATGTAGTTAACAAGGCAGACCGCAGAGCTAAATATCAGTTACAACATTATGGTATACTGCATTTACATGTGTACTTTGATACACTTTTTAATGTCAACATGTCTGGTGTGACACTCACACCAGGAAGGACACATGATAGAACATTAATTACAGTACCACAAATGCATCATAGTCAAATTGTTGTAGCCTGGCATTTGATATATTTCCTAATAGCTGATGTAATAACCATAATGCTGGCATGCAATTTTGTTTTGCCAAAGTCTGGTCTGCACCAACTATCCATTTCTATTATACGCATAATACATCTTATGGATAGTGATATACATAATGACATTCATAGACACACAATCCATTTGTCAGGGGACTGAATATGCATGAGTTTTACCTTGATTTATGCGCATATCTGCATATATCACATGACTATAGCCTCATTTTGCATATTCGTTTGTCACATCTGCTACAGATAGACAACTGATGGTATGTATAAAAGATCATTATTCTGTTTATATCTTGTTCAAGGTGACACTTCTGTATATATGTCATGTCCTTCTGGATGTTGCTATATACATACATACAAACATACACAGCATACATGGACAGTAATAAACTTTCTAACATCCAGACCATGCAGGTTGCTGCAAAAAATGTTTTTTTTCCATCAATTAATACTGTTACTGTGATGATTGCACACATATCAGTGATTCTTCTCAGCATTTCCCCATTGTCACAGGTGTGTACACTGTCATAAGGATGTCAGTATTATTTCCTGTTTGCACATATGGCACTGAAAGCTTTACAATTCTTTAATTTGTATGTATGTTCTAACATCAATCAAGCAGATATAACTTATTACTTCTAATCACTCCCACAGTATACCTTACAATGGCAGAGCAGTTCCATACACCTGCAACATGGGTTAGACAGGCATTCTCAATATAATTAATATGAGAACTACAATTTAATGAGCATGCCTCAGGAAATGTATGGTGGAAAATAAAGTTAGATAGATTTTATAACTTGTATAAGCTATTCTATAAGTTATATTAATATACAACACATGCTTTGCTAACACAATTTTAAGTTTTCAATCGCCTTTTAATGGTTAAAAGTGACAACAAATGACAATAAAGCTCCTTTCTGAAGTGCATAGGGCAACATATTTAGAGTCCATTTAAACTGTTTCATATGAAAGGTGGGAACTATTGCACAGTGTTAGTTACAACATAACTTTCTGGATACACATCTGATATGCAATAACTGTAGTATATGCAATATATTTTTTTTAAATACATTTTACATGTATCACACTTACTCCCCTTTGTCACACTGTAGCTGTGTCCCTCTCTGATCCTTTGTTAACATTTTCTTTTTATGTACATGTCCTTACAAAATTACTTGTATAGATAACAATATATTTAATTACTGTTGTATTTATGCTAATTTACTTGTATCTAACTATACTTTCCTCATTAAACTTTCCCTGCTATATGATTATGTCATTCAGGTTGCCATTGCATTTTATTGTGCTGTCCACACATGTTCACTTACTGGGATTGTGTGTATACATAACCTGTTATTGATATTGTGTGAAAGAGCATCAGTGCACCTGTTCATTGCTGCTAGCAGATTTTCTGGCTATGAGCAGGTGCTGTTGAATGTGTGGGCTTGCTTAGCAGCTTGCGGATTCAGTTATTACTGCTACTCATAGTGCTAACACAAACTAAGCATGTAGATGTAGAGTGATGTGTAAATGCACTATATGCACATTAATGAATCTCTGGGAATATACTTTTCTAATCTGGTTCAAGTCTCCTTTAACAGTTTAGAAGAGGGTAAGTCCTTTGTAAGAAATCATAATCCTGTACTATTTATTGAAGACATGGACTGGTCTACTGCTTCACTAACAGGAACATCAAAGAAATCCACCTGTGTTGAAGCCATCAACAAGAAATATAAAGTAACCCAATACACAACAACATCTTATAAAGACAAGAGAAAGATACAAATGGATGGAATGCTATCATGTTTTCCTATTATCCATGTTTAACAAAGACTCTACTCTAACTTTTTCTTATGGAAAAATACAAATATTAATACATATTATAGTCTGTTTCATCTTTCCTATCCATAATTTATCCTTCAACTATTTTCAAAATAAAAAAGGTAAGACTCTTTTATAAAAATATAATAGTAAGTTAATCACTTTTCCTATCCATAATTAATTGTTCAACTATTTTCAAAATAAATGCAAAAACATAAGGTAAGACTTTTTTATAAATAAATAATTGTAAATTAAATATACAAATATACATAGGTTCATAGGTTCATAGGTAGGTACTAGGCTATCGGCCCTATGGCCCATACAAGCCTAGCCAAAAAATGTACCCTGGCTTTCGCCACCCAAGAAAATTATTTTCCTGTGCCCCTGTCGAGCAGAGCCACAGAAGTGATCCCTGGGGTGAATTTCCCATTTCCCATCCAATCATCAAGATTTTTCTTGAAGAGTGCTAATGAGGAGCTCTGTTTGACATAGATAGGTAGTCTGTTCCAGAGTATGGGAAGTCTCTGGGACAGGAATCTATCCCTCCAGCATGTTCTGTTTATTGTGGTGACAAGGTTAAGGTCCCTAGAGCATGTAGCTCAGAGGGATTGGGATTTCTTTAAGTGGAGCATGTCTAACAGCTCTGGGTTTGACATAGCTTTGTATGTTAGGCAGAGATCGGCCCTGAGTAGGCAATATGTGATGGAGTAAAGCTGTAGTTTTTTGAGACGGTCTGCATAGGGCATCTGTTTGAGGCCAGTAATCCTCTTTGTGAGGTATTTCTGTGGTCTTTCCAGTTGTTGTAGATGTCTTGTGAGGTACATACCAAAAGGGGCATTGTACTCTATAATGGGTCTAATGAGTGATGAGTAGAGGGGAACAATGACTTCTTTTTTTCTGGATGAGAATCCTTTTGTGATGAGATGAGCCATGTAGAAGGATTTCTTGACCACTGTGGCGATGTAATTATCAAAGGAGAGACTACTGTCCACCTGTGTCCCAAGGTCTCTTATCACATTTTCGGCATTAAGTAGGCTACCAGCTATGTGGTAGTTCATGGGTATAGAGTTTTTACCAAAGGGGATGACAATACACTTTTTGGCATTGAGCTTCAGGCCATGGCTTTGACACCAGGTATCTGTCTCAGTGAGGCCCTTTTGTAGTTTGTCCACATCGTTAGGAGTTTTGATTATGGCTCCTAGTTTGCAGTCATCTGCAACCTTTGTTAGCCAAAGACCTTCTGTGTTGGCCTGCACTTCAGAGAAGTAGATACCAAACAGGAGAGGACCCAGGACTGAACCCTGTGGTACTCCACTTGTCACTGGTCTGATGTCGGATTTGGAATCCGCTACTTTCACAGTGTGGGTTCTGTCCATGAGCCAGTTGGCAACCCATCTTGTGACATAGGGATTTATACTTAGTTTAATGAGCTTATCTATAATTCCAGAGTGGGGGATGGTGATGAAAGCCTTGGTGAGATCTAGATAAGCTGTGTGAACCATTTTACCCTCATCTATGGCTTTGGTGACTGCTTCAAAGAAGTCAATCAGGTTTAAGAGACATGATCTGCCTTTTACAAATCCAAACTGAGTAGGGTCCAGAGTTTGAAGATTACCAATATCTTTGTTTATGAGTTCCATGATGATACGTTCCATGGCCTTGCAGACCAGGCTCGTCAGGCTAATGGGGAGGTAGTTCCCGGGGTCTATCGTGGCTCCCCCTTTGTGGAGTGGGATAACTGTCATGGTGCGTCGTTCAGTGGGTACAAAGCCTGAGGTGAGGCTATGATTGAACATGGTACTTAGGTAGGGTGCCATTTCATTCTGTAGTTCATGTAGAACGCAACCTGGGATATTGTCAGGTCCCATGGATGCTGTGGTCTTGGCTTTGGAGAGTGTGTTTTTTACCTGTGCAGCCATGATTATAGGAACTTTGCATTTTTACGGTATAGAGATGGGCCCTCTATGGGGTGAGAGGGGCTAAAGTTAGCACTGAACCTATCTGCTAGGATGTTGGCAATATCAGTTGGTTCTGTATATTTAGTGCCATTATGCTGTAACTCCGAGCAGATCTGAGTGTTCCCATTTAGACTCTTGACATAGCTATAGAATGCTTTGTGGTTGTATTTAGAGTCAGTGGCAATTTTGTTTTCGTAACTAGCTTTGGAGGATTTTATGAGGGATCTCAGCTTCTTACTGAGGTTGACCAGGGAGTTCCTCCAGTCATGGGATTTTACTCTTTTTTGCAACAGTTTCTTTCTTCTGTTGTAGAGTTTGTTTATGGCAGAGGACCACCAGATTGGCTTCCTTTTTTGGAGGATAACATCTTGGTTCTATTAGGGATAGCATGATCCATGCACTCGTGTAAGTGCTTATAAAGTGCATTTGTGTAGAATTCAGCAGTCATACCTCTATTGTCCGTCTGCATGGGTGTCATGAAGTTTGCCACTTCTGTCTTAAGAAGTGTGGAGTTGGCTTTTGAGAAGTTTTTTACGATGGTTTCCCTAATTGGAGCAGGGGGTGGGATGTGGATGTCTAGGCTGATTAGCTTGTGGTCGGATCTGACCAACGAGGAATTGACCTCTGGTGTGGAACACCGGTTTCCCATGTTGGTAATGACCAGGTCTAGGATATTGCTGCCCCTGGTGGGGGTGTGAATAAGTTGATCCAAGGTGTTGGAATTTATGAATTCTAGAAAACGTTGAGCAAAAGAGTTGGTACATGAGTAGTTTTCCCAGTTAATGGTGGGGTTGTTGAAATCACCCATTATTAGGATGTTGAGTTGTACCCTAATACTTTCCAGTGTATCAAGAAATGAGGAGTGTGAATCCTGGGGCATGGTGGGGGGTCTGTAGCAAGCTACAATTTGGATTGCTGTCTTGCCCAGAGTTAGTTGCACTTGGATAATCTCAGATGTATTATGCTGTGCAACTAGCCTGGAGGTGTGGACATCCTTAATGAATATGGACACGCCTCTGCCTTTAGTACTTCTTTCTGGGTTAGGTGGCTGAAAGGTGTGGTATGAACTGAAGCCTGGTAATGCAGGGGTGCTCTCTGGATCTTTGAAACAGGTCTCTGTCACTGCACAGATGTCAGTGTTCTCCATTTTAAGGAGTGCCTCGAGTGAGTGCATTTTGAGGTTTAGACTTCTAGCATTGAGTAGCATTACCCTCAGATTTTGCTTGCTTGTACCTGTTACGGTGGTGAATTTGTCATTTGAACCTTGCCTAAAAAAGGCACTATAGCAGTGGTAAGAGCCTTAGCCAGCATCCGGAATCCTAAGGGCAACAGGTGCAGGCCATCTCTGGCAAAGCATTGTGGACTGTCGATCATGTCGTCCCAGGCAGACAAATACTGGATCCCCTTAGAATGACACCAGAAGCTTAGCTAATTGTTGAAGTCAGTCATTTTGTCCTTGTACTGTGGTATCATTCTGGGTGATGGCAGGATGCTACTTGGGGTTAGGGTCATACCTGCTTGGGATACAAGATCGGAGAGCTCCTCCATGTCTCTTTTCATGTAGTCCAGGGAGGTACATCTCAGGTCATTCACACCAACATGGACAATGATAGTATCATATTTGTACTTATTGTGGTGTGACCTGAGTGCATGTGTTATGTGGCAGATCCTGGCACCTGACAGGCAGCTGACAGTAACTTTCTCCTTGTTTAGTCTAGTGAGTGGAACATCAGTGTGCCTGACTATAGAGTCACCTATGACTAGAGTGTTGGGTACGTTGTTATGCCTTATGGGCTGTGGTTGAGTGGCACACTGAGTTTGTGGGCTATGTGTCATGTGAGTTGTGTTGGGGGTGGAGTTTGCTTGCGATTATGCTTTGGATGTCCCTGATGCTTGGGCAGGTTTTTATTGAGAGCCTCCATGAATGTAGGTGTGTGTTTTGTGTTTCTATGTGTGTGTTTTGGTGGTGCAGGTTTTGAGGGACTATGTGATGAGTGTGGTGTGGTGCAAGTGTTTAGCTTCTCCTCTTGACTGTCTAGTCAAGTCTTGGGTGAAGAGAGCTTTGCTTCCAGTTTGGCTATATAAGTGCGTCTCTCACAGGTTGTAGTGTTGGGTGGTAGGAGGAGAGGGTTGTCTGTGTACATGAGGCAATTGCTGCATTGCCCCAAGATGCCCAGATTCATCAGGAAGACAGGAGAAATCACTGGGAGCTGACCCTTAGACATGCCTGGATAAGTGCTTATTTATTAAGTACTGAAAACTGCTTTCCTCTAGACAAGTAAGGAAAGTTGAGTGCTGTAGTAATTTGCAGCTTATGTAGTGCTTACAATGAGTTCTGAACAAGTGCTGAGTTCAAAGAAACATATTTGAGTGCTGAAACTAGAAAACTGGCTAGTTATAAGCAAAAAAACTAAGCTAGAAGGCTTTCCTCCAACACAGAAGAGTTTGGGAGCTCAGAAGCCTACAAACAGTCTATACCACTTAACAGGAAAGGCAGGAAACAAGCTTATTTTTTTTTTCTGTTTCCCAGATGCTCTCTTTGTACACAGTAGGAGTGCCTGAAATCAGAATATGATCTCACTGCACTCAACTGAGTGAGCAAATGAGATGGGCCCAGAAGGAGTATCCAAACACAAATTTACAAGAGGGACGGGCAGTTTCAAGACCACTAAGATTAATATCAAAACCAAAACAAAAACAGGGAGGGTGGGTGGAACTAACTGAAGAGCAGAGTCAAAACTTCCAGTTCAGTTAATATTCCTGCAACACAGTTAAATCAATTTAAATACTGTATTATTTGAAAAAAGTGCAGATAAAGGTACTTAAATTCTCCTATACGTCCAGTTGAATACAGCTAGATCTTAGCCGGCCAAAGCTGAGGTTTTTAAGCAGAAAATATTTCAATCTGTACCACTTAAATAGGCAAGGACAGGAAATCAAAGAATGTGGCTACCCCCACACCTGCAATTACTAACAAATAATAAAATTCAAGCAGGCACTGACTGAATAGAAGAGTCAAAACTTCCAGTTCAGTTAATATTCCTGCAACACAGTTAAATCAATTTAAATACTGTATTATTTGAAAAAAGTGCAGATAAAGGTACTTAAATTCTCTTATACGTCCAGTTGAATACAGCTAGATCTTTGCCGGCCAAAGCTGAGGTTTAATTTTCACTTGCATACAGAGGGTAGTATTAATGATATAGAGGACTGTAATTTATAGCAGTACAGTTTTTTATTATATATTTAATGATATACAGTGCATTAGTATGCTTTTCTGGCATTGACTAACTTGGGGTGGTATTCATAGTCTTTCCACTTATGCATAGCAAGCAGTTGCAAATAAGAGATGATTCATAGAAACTAGATGCATTTACGCACAGCTGTCTCAACAATTCTCTGAAAGTATCATGCAAATAAAGGCATAATGAGATTTAAATGAGGAATACATGAAAAATATGTGACAATCTTATCCAGATTAGGAGTTCTTCCCATTTTTGTGCAATGCACACATTTGTGATGTGTGCATAAGGGGTATAAAAAGTGAAGCCATGCCTTTTCCATTTACTTTGCAAATTACAAACATGGTTGCCTTTGCTGCTAGTTGAGCTATTTCTCATTCTGAGGAGCTTGCCTAAATCACACCAAAAATCAGTTGCATTCATCAATGTTTACTGGGCAAAAAAAAAAAAAGATACAAATGCTAACCCATCTTAACTTTGCAAATCAAGAAATCCTGGAAAGATTTAGAGCAGACAGGAATATGGCTTTGGTGAGTTTGTAAGGCCCAAGACAGGGACTGGAGGATGGATAGCCTTCCTATACCTATGGATACGAAAGTATGTATAGCCCTCAGTGTATGTGTTACAAGGAACTTCTTGAAATTAACTGGAAACATATTGGATACATCTCACAGACTTCTGCCTTCAGGATACTTCAGCAGTTCTTTGACATCTTCTTGACACATGTGGATCAGTAAATCTATTTCCTAGTGTTACCTCAGGATTTATCCAGTACCATGCATACCTTCTACAGGGTGACATGGTTTTAAGAGGGGTTTCATACAATAGATCAGACATATTTTGCATTAGGTCTTATCTGCACCACAGAGGGAGCTGTAATAGAACAGGAAGTCCTGCCATTTCATCAACTGTCAGGTAGTGTGTGACACATGGAGTTACATCAGCAATGTGTCTGTTCAGCATCCTGGTAGTGGTCACAGTTCCCATATTTAGTACACAGTTTTACCATGCTGCCTCTTCCTGCATGGTAGGATTCCTCATTTACATCTAGTTGGTAAGTCAAAGCATTTCATCTTCCTAACCGTATGTATTTCAGCATCTGTGGTTCATAGGTTCATAGGTTGATACTAGGCTATATGCCCTAGGGCATTTATAAGCCTAGCCAGAGTGTGTTTGGCTTTCGCCACCCTTTTAGATTAGTTGACTGTGCCTCTGTATAGTAGGTCACAGAAGATAGCCCTTTTGAGGTTAGTTTACTGTGCCTCTGTCTAGAAGGGACACAGAAGAGATCCCAGGGGTAAACCTACACTCTCCCATCCACTCATGAAGATTTCTTTTGAAGAGGGTCATTGAGGGACTCTGCCTAACATGGATTGGGGTTTTGTTCCAGAGTGAGGGGAGCCTCTGGGATATGAATCTGTCCCTCCAGCATGTCATATTTATTTCTGTGCTGAGGTATAAGTCCCTGGAGCGTGTAGCTCTAAGGGATTTGGATTTCCTGAGGTGGAGCATGTCCATTAATTCTGGGTTGGACATGGCTTTATACGTCAGGCACAGATCATCTCTGAGTAGGCAGTAAGCAACTGAGTAGATCTGGAGTTTCTTTAGCCTAACTGCGTAGGACATCTGTTTGAGTCCCTTGATCCTCTTGGTGAGGTACTTTTGGGGTCTTTCCAGTTGCTGCAGGTGTCGGGTAAGGTACATCCCAAATGGGGCATTGTATTCAATTATGAGCCTGATGAGTGATGAGTAGAGGGGCACAATGACCTCTCTTGATCTAGATGTGAACCTTTTTGTGATAAGGCGGGCTATATAGAAGGTCTTTCTAACCACTTTGGCAACGTGATTGTCAAAGGAGAGATTGCTATCTACTTGGGTCCCCAAATTTCTAACTACTTCTTCCATACTTAATGGATTACCACCTATGTGGTAATTTGTGGGCACTTTGTTTTTCCCAAAGGGAACGACTATGCACTTTTTGGCATTTAGCTTTAGGCCATGGCTCTGGCACCAGTTATCCGTCTCTGTGAGACCCTTTTGGAGGATGCTTGTGTCAGTCGGTGAGTCGATTATGGCACCCAGTTTGCAGTCATCTGCGAACTTGGTGAGCCATAGTCCTCCCATGTTAGCCTGTACCTCAAAGAAATATATACCGAACAAGAAAGGTCCCAGGACTGAGCCTTGTGGGATGCCACTTGTAACTGGTTTAGAGTCTGACATGGCACCTGCAATTCTGACCATGTGGGTTCTATCCCTGAGCCAGTTTGCAACCCATCTTGTGACATAGGGGTTGATATTTAAGCTGGTGAGCTTATTTATGATGCCTGAGTGGGGTATTGTGTCGAAGGCTTTTGCGAGGTCCAGGTAGGCTGTGTGGACTACCTTCCCTTCATCTATGGCCTTGGTGACTGTTTCAAAGAAGTCGACCAGGTTCAAGAGGCAAGATCTGCCTTTAACAAAGCCAAATTGGGTAGGATCCAGTGTTTGGAGGTTCCCAATGTCTTTGTTTATGAATTTCATGATGTTACGCTCCATAGCTTTGCAGACCAGGCTAGTCAGGCTTATAGGGCGATAGTTTCCAGGGTCCGTTGTGGCACCACCTTTGTGGAGTGGGACCACTGTTGCTGTAAGCCATTCCTTGGGTACATATCCTGTATAAGGCTGAGATTGAACAGTGACTTTATGTGAGGGTTCAGTTCTTCTTGGAGTTTGTGTAAGATGCAGCCCAGGACACCGTCCGATCCCATTGATGCTGTGTTTTTTGCTTTGGAGAAGGCAGCTCTCACCTGTGCATCTGTGATGTCAGGGAGGCTACACTCTGTTGGGACAGACATTTGCTCTTTGGGGGGGGAGTTTGCACTGAACATGTCTGCCAGGATGTTGGCAATGTCTGTGGGTTCAGTGTATTTTTTGTCATTTTGAACTAACTCAGAGCATATCTGGGAGTTGCCACCCAGGTTCCTGACATAACTAAAGAAGGCCTTGTGATTATCTTTAGCATCTTATGCAATTTTTCTTTTGAAGCTGGCCTTAGATGATTTTATGAGGGATCATAGTTTCTTGCTAGTACTGATCAGAGATGCCTTCCCTTTTTGGGAATTTGCTCTATCATGTAGTAGCTTCCTCCTTCTGTTGTATAGCTTATTTATGGCTGGGGTCCACCAGACAGGTCTCCTGCCTTTGGAGGAATGAGTCTTGGTTTTATTTGGGATAGCACAATCCATGCATTCCTGTAGGTGTCCATAGAAAGTGTTTGTAAAGGATTCTGTGGTTTGGGACGTATTTTCCACTGGCCCGGGGGCTTTTAAGGATTCCACCTCGGTTTTGAGAAGTGTGAAGTTTGCTTTTGAGATGTTCTTTACCGTGGTTTCCTTGGCTGGGGGTGGGGATGGGATATGGATGTCCAGTGAGATTAATTTATGGTCAGATCTTACCAATGAGGGGTATACCTCTGGTATGGAACATAGAGTCCCCATGTTGGTGATGATCAGGTCCAATATGTTTTCCCCTCTTGTGGGAGGGGTGACCAGTTGTTCCATAGCATTTGAGTTTATAAATTCTAGGAACCATTGGGCGAGGGTGTTGGGGCTTGAGTAGTGCTCCCAGTCTATGTTTGCGTAGTTGAAGTCACCCAATATAATGGTGTTTGGAGATACCTTCATATTCTCCAGTGTTCTCAGGAAAGCCGAGTGGGGTTCCTGAGTTTGGGAGGGTGGTCTGTAGCAGGCTACAAACTGAAAGGCAGTTTTGCCCACTGTTAGTTGCACATGGATGGTCTCCGATGCTTCATGCAGTGCCACTAACCTGGAGGTGTGGGTATCTTTGATGAATATGGATACTCCCCCTCCTTTTGTGGTTCGGTCTGAGTTTTGGGGCTGAAAAGCATGGTACGAGGTATAACCTGGTAGTGCTGAGGTGCTCTCGGGAGCCTTGAACCAGGTTTCTGTTACTGCACAGATATCGATATTCTCCATACTGAGGAGAGCCTCGAGTGCATGCATCTTGAGGTTTAGACTTCTGGGGTTGAGCAGCATTACCCTTAGTTTCTTTTTCTTTGTGTTGTCTATGGAGGTGGGTTTGTCTTTTGAGCCTTGCCTAAAAAAGGCACTATGGGGGTGGCAAGAGCCTTAGCCAGTATTTGAAAGCCCAGGGGTGACAGGTGCAAGCCATCCCTAGCGAAGCAATGTGACTTGTCGAGCATGTCATCCCAGGCTGACAGACACTGGATCCCCTTTGAATGACACCAATACTTTAGCCAATTGTTAAAATTTATCATTTTGTCTTTATACTGTGGCATCATTCTTGGTAAGGGTAAGATGCTACTCAAGGTCAGGGTCATACCGACCTGGGCTACATGATCAGAGAGCTCCTCTATGCCTCTTTTCATGTAGCCCAGGAAGGTACGTCTCAGGTCATTCAGACCAGCATAGACAATGACGGAGTCATATTTGTACTTGCTTTGGAGTGACCTGAGTGCTTGTGTTATGTGGCGGATCCTGGCACTTGACAGGCAGCTTACAGTGACCTTCTCCTTGTTCAGCCTGGTGAGTGTGTCTGTCAATAGAGTCACCTATTACAAGTGTATTAGGTGTGTTGTTTAGCCTTAAGGGCTGTGACTGTGTGGCACACTGACTTTGTGAACTATGTGATACGTGGGTATTGCTTTGGAGGTCTCTGCTGCTTAGGCATATTTTTATTTAGAGCCTCCGAGTATGTTCTTGTGTGTTTATGTGTTTGGTTTTCTGTTGCGATAGGTCTATGTGAGACTGGATTTGTGGTGTGTGTGGTTACCTTCTCCTCCTGACTGACTGCGCCAGTATTGGGTTGAGAGAGCTCAGCCTCCAGTTTGGCTATATAGTTGCATCTCTCACATATATTTCAGCTTGTTGGGAGAGAGAGGGTGGTCTGTGTACATAAGACAGTTGTAACATTGCCTCAAGATTCCCAGATTCACCAGCTGGACTGGAGAGTAAACCCGAAACTGACGTTTGGACATGCCAGAATAGTATAAGGAACTACTTTTTGACTGATCAAAAAGGACCAATAGGGAGCCAAGTACTTAAAGGGAGTGTAAGAGGGTGTAGTGCTTTAGTTTATTAGTGCTTATTTATAAGATTGCTTATACGAGCAACTGCAGGGCTTTAGAAAGAAAATAGAGTGCTTACTTTGAGATTTAGAACAGTTCTAAGGGAAAAAGTGAAGGGTAGACTTTGTGGAGCCGGGAATAGTTTAAACCTGTTTAAGCAGCGCTGCCCGATGCCTCGCTATGCGCAAAATCGTGCAAAACCGCAGAAATGCGGGTTCTAAAGCAGGGAAACTGAAAGAGATAGAAATTGACCCAGAGCGGCCAATAAGCTACTAGTTTCAGGGCTGAGACCACTCCTCCAGGGACAGATAGGCTGCTCAAAGCTCCCCACTACTGAGTAGTCACCACATCTTCCTTTTTATGTGTCCCTTCCCTATTCTGTTTTCCAGATGATTCAGGGTGACCACTGAAATTTTGGCTAATGCCACCAGTCTGTACCCCCACAGAGCTGCCAAGGAGAGCTTTAACATCACTCTTCCAGATATAGAGAGTCATTGAGTGAGTGTTTGTCCTGCTGAAAACCTTTTTCTGTTGCCTGAATGATTCTGGGGTGCCGTTCCATATGACCTTGCTACTGCATGCTGAATGTTTACTGCTAGCTTTATTCTGTACAACATAATTATGCATTAGCCTGCTGGGCAACTTCCACAGCCAGTCTCTAATTAGGTCTTACAGGCTTCCACTATCATTCCTCCACCATTGATGACAGTGACCATGGCCAGCTGATGGCAGTAACACAGCAACCCTCTGGTATGATCATGCATGGTAGATGCTCTTCAGGCAAAGACTCAGCATCTAGTCTACCACTATGAGTCATGACATTTACCTAGTAACAGTGACAATAAACAGTTGCAGAAATAATTATCACAAAAACAACCAATAATCCAGCAGCAATTCCTGTAGAAGTGTCAACGTATTTTAATAAAGATACAAGAAGTTATGATAAAACTGTTTACACATTCACGTTAATCGCTTTTGTCCGACACACTGAACATCTTCAGTGGCAATAGATATTGTTTCATTAAGTCCAGGAGGAATGATATTATTGGGCAAGCATGGTTTCAGTTTGGCTGTCATGATGGCCGTTTAGCTGGAGTGTCATTAAGAAAAGTCAGCAATGGTGGAGGTACAGTAAATGTTTAGTGGGTGTTACTGTCTCTGCTGATTCCTTTTGTTTATCAGAGAATGGTTTCTGAGGCTGGATTACCAGTCTGCATTGCCCTGTGCTCATAATTTATTACCTCCTGCTGTGTTTGATGTCGAGCTTTTGAACTTGGTGATTTCAGTGGTGGTTTGTAGGCTTAAGGGAGCCGTGATGGCCATTTCGCAGGCTGCGAGTCCTGTGGAGGGAAGAGGTTCTGCCACGCATCTGCGGTGTAGTATCGGCAAAAAAAAGGGCTGCAGTAAAGTTTTGTTGATTGGCTGGAGCGTGGGAGCATGGTGGTTCTTTGATCCAGTAGCATGTGGAGTGCATTCCATGCTAGTGCATTTCCACTTAAGTTGCGAGGGGCTTTTCACGTGCTCAGAGTTGTGTTGTCAGTGGGTGCATGGTAAGCTGATGTAGACTTTTTTTTTAACAGTCCGGAGTTTGTCACATGATTTCGTTCAATTAACCGGTGGTTGTCTACAAATAGGGTTTCATTCTTCTAGCTGCTGCTATTACTTAGTGTGTTTGGATTTCAGCCTGCATGTGGTTTGGAGCTTTTCTTCCCGAGTCTCCTTTGAAGACGGACATGAGTCCAGTTGGACTATCCCAGTCAACAAATGTAAAATAAAAGTAGAATGAATGTAGCTGGAGCTGGGATATCTGCCAGGCTTGAGCTTGTTGGCGATCATACATTTCAACTGCTCGGACTTGCAGGATGCTCAGAGTTGCTTCATGTTTTGGTCAGGGTTCATGAATTGTGATCTCTAGGCAAGGTGGTGGTGGATCACTGCAGACTGCAGTTTGGGACTGTCACATGTGGATTGCAGCCTTCATGCCCTGCCGAACATCAAGGTTTGTTGAGATGATGTGCAATTGAACTTCAGTGATAGTGAAATATGTAGGGTTGTCCTTGTTTTCATGCCTTTCTTGTAGTTCATGGGGCCTTTGGCGTGTTTCTTTATGCAGTTGTCAGGAGTTTGGCATTGACAGGTTGGGAGGTATGTCCTGTGGATAGGACATACCTCTCAACTGTACAGATTTTCACAGAATGTCCAGATTTTTGCTATATATATATATATATATATATATATATATATATATATATATATATATAAATATATATATATATATATATATATATATATATATATATATATATATATATATATATATATACTCCACACCTAAATCATCATTTCTTTGCCTACTTTAACTTAATTCAGAGATCTTGCTCAGAACACCTTTTCATAAATCTTTTGCATGCATGCCTCTGGCCTACCTTACTCATATTCTCAAACTTTCATTGTTTGTTTTTCTTATCCATTGTACCCATAATATTGTTTTCCTCTGTAATATTGTTAATTTGTCTCTATTTGTATTTGTATGTCTGTTTGGGGCTTTTCCTCTCGGGTCTCCACTAAAAAAGGGTAATTCTTACCCAGCTGGACCAACCCGGTTAACAAATGCAAATATATATATATATATATATATATATATATATATATATATATATATATATATATATATATATATTTATATCCATTTTTCATAAAATTGTGGCTTTCTGGAAAATTAGTGGCAAATCATTAAAGACTGAAGTTGAAAATAATGATAGACATTTGAGTTTTCGACTTCATACCTGTCAGAAAATTCATGCTAATGCAAAACCTGTTATTTTATCAACTTTCTAAGTCTGTAAGAGCAATATTTAAAAATCGGCCCTATTTCTACCACTTTTTATATGGCTTTGTCCAGATTTCTTACTTTAATAGGTTGAGCGGTATGATAGGGTATTGTTTACTTGATCGTGTTGGTGTTCTCTTTTGTTGTGATTTTGAGAGGGAAGTTGAGTGGCCATTCTGTTACTCGGCTGAGTTGAGGAAACTGATTGCGTAGGTATTTGCAATCGAGCATGCTTCCGGTGGAGTTGACTGTTACAAGGGATGGCGGGAATAGTTGGCAAGCTTGGGCAAACCGTGCATGCCTGTTTGAAATAGCAAGTAATTAATTAGTAAAGTAAAAATTAATGAGAGGGAGAGTGAAAGACTGACACAGAGGGAGAATGGGGATTTCGTTGGCCACCACAGTAATGGCAAAAAATACAGATGTATGCTTTGTAGTGTTCTTTCATTTGTGTGGGGTACTTGTATGAAAGGATTGCTATACCTTTATAATAACAGCTGAGTTTCATTGCAGGAGGGTACCCTCAATTTAACTGGTTTTGTTCATCTGTTGTCTGATATAACTGGTTTTAAGGAATCAATCTTTCATGCAGGGTCATGGGGGAGCTGAAGCCAGCCCTGACACTCTGTCCCTGTTTTATTGGCTTGTCCTTATGTTTTTTTCTGCTGAACTTGGAGGAAAGAGGTGAAACGACTGACTTTGCAGGAAAGGGGGTGTATTACACCTAACGAATAATGTTAATAAATAAGACTTGTATAGACTTCACTACTGGTTCATATGCTCTGATTCTGGCAATGTCTCAAGTTAATAGCAATAATACTTAAAAGGTTCCTGAATTTTCTGGATCTGTCCCTGATTCTGATGAAATGCTGTCCCTGATTGGTGAGAGTTATGGTCAACTGGATAGGTTTTAGAACAGTATGTCCTAGTTTGGGTCCGTTGTCTGGGTATTGTTAAAGACATTGATGGGCATGATCTGTGTGTTAGTGCTCATTAACTTCTTGTCTTCCTGCAGTGGTGTACCATTTTCATTTGGATGGAGGGTCACGTGGGGGGGTGACCTCATGACTGTCACATATTGCAGTCATGGGTGATGTGGGTGAGCAGTCCATTTGCTGGTGTGATGTTTCTGGTGGTTTGGTGCTTGGTGTGTGTGTATGACAACAGCATTGGTGGGGTAATTTTGGTGGGCTGCAAGGCTTCAGTGAGTAAAGATGGCATTCACGCATGTGTGCCAGGATGGCGCACCTGTCAGCTGTACAGATTTAGTAAGCTCAGCCACATTTTAATCTGCTTTGTTGGGTCTCTTATTTGCTTCCCAAGATTAGAAGAGCAATATTTTTTCTCTGGATGGGACCTTCGTGGTAGAACTTGACTTATGGGTATTTGCAGTTATCGGACTTGGCCACTGCCCAGAAGTGGTGGGATGGATGTGTTTATTTGTTACTTTAGCAGGAACATATTATGGCTTTTCTTCCATCATACATGACAGCTTCAGAGGCAGGCAAGATTGATTTGTTATAAGTAGGAGGGATAGGTCGTTTCTGGGGGTGAGGAGTTGCGTTTAGTTGGGATAGTTATACATTTCCATTGCCCTAATTGCTTCATCTTCAGTTTTCAAGGTGAGGAGTGTTGCTCAGGCATGCATTTGAGTTTTAGATCTCCTACCTTTCCAAGAAGTCGCATTAATATAAAAGCCTTTTTATTATACCCTCATTCTAAGTTTTAAGGGCAATATTTAAATGAGCAATTTTTTTTTTTTTTAAGATGTCGGCAGGATACTAGATATAATTGTGAGCAGTAGTAAAGTATACTTGGTACACAAATGCTGCAGTTTTCAGCATATTGGCTGGATAGCAGATGCAGTTGTGGGAGGTGGTAAATGGTGCTTGGTCCACAAAGCTGTCATTTTTACTTTATCATTGTGTTTCTGCTGATTAGAGTGGGGAAGGACATTGGCTTGTGTTGACTATTTACTTTTCTTTCATGGTCAACAAGTAAAAGTCTCAGATATTTCTGGTAGCGCATGCAGCTTGGGATGAGAATTTATGTACTTTCCATGGAATGGCTCTGTTTATGAAAGCAATTGGCTGTGCCCATACTTTTTCCCTGTCTGGTGGGTTTTTGTGGTGCCCATGAGTGCAGGATGCTATGCACATGTTCACAGTGCTGGTAGCATTGTGGGGGGGGGGGGCAGGGAGGATTGCATATGGATACTTAGTTCCCTGTGTGCAGGAAACAATGATAAGCAGTAGGGTTTTGGGAATGTGTTTTTAGGTATTTGTGCTAGTTTATATGATAATAGGTGAATTTTGTCCATGTTCCCTCAGCCAGCTCCTGCTCTTCTGTCCAGTAGGGACATAGGTGGGATCCCAGGGGTATAGTTTCCCATCAGCTGTCCAGGCTCCTCATAATAGAGGGTGCTCGCTAGATGGGTGATGTACATTTTGCCTCTGAAGTAAAGTTGCCACTGGCAAGTTAAATGTTGTGAGTTCATATAAAGTTAAGAGGAATCACTAACACTGAGTGTATTTTGTTGCTTCAGTTATCCCCTACATCTAGGGTTAATTATAATATAGATTTGTTGTTTTCCTTGTATTCTTCATTTTAATAGAGCAAATAAGTAGTAGACCAGTCGCTACAGGGGTGGCCTAACACCGTTATTGTAGTATGTTCCTTTATTGTAAGCAGAAGGATTTCTTGAGGGATATGGTGGAGTGCTCTTGGCAGTGCAATCAGGTTGGGTGTGCAAAGAATTTTGGCATGAAAAGAGAACTGGTGAGTACGAAATTTATTTTATTTACAGATGTGCAGAGGACCATTGGTTGGTGGATTGCATGAAGAGCTCATGAGAGGTGATGGATGCTAATCCATCTTTAGTAAGTATTCATTGGACATGTCAGACTTGGTGCAAGGTGGTGAAAGGTATCTAAAATTAAATTACAAGTAGTGTGAATCAGGATTGGCAGTGTTAAAAGGGAGTTGGGGTTGTCCATTAAGGGGTGGAATAATTGTGATAAGTGTTGGGGTATGCTCTGGGGTCTATGGAAAGCGTTGTGGGGGCAGGTCGTCTTCTAATGTGTTTGTATTTCAGTTGATTTACATTTTTCTCTTTCTTTGCAGATGGTGGTGTTATGTTGGGTGTTTTGAATGTCAGAATGCTACATAAGGCAGTCAGTCATGATTGGCTAGAGGTACTATCAGTTGGTGGTCTGAAGGAAACACTCTTCTTAGGTGATTACAGTTGCTATCGAAAGGTTTTCAATTGCTGCAGGTAACGCGATGTAGAGCAGTCGGGGCTTGAAGGAAGTGGAGTTGGAAGGTGATGATTTTGTCGGGGTGGCTGTTGCTGCTGTTCTGAATGCATTTGGTTGCAGGAGATGTTTTGGTCATCAGAGTGGTATGCAGTGAGGTTGTAAAGGGCAGTTAGAATGAGCAATCCTTGAAGTAAACTGAGGTGAAAGTTAACAAATGTTGTTGTTCGGGTGGTACATATTACTTTATTCTGGTTCATTGATGCACAGTTGAATTTACACTGGTTTGGGATAGTGTTTTTTTTTCAGGTACTGCAGGTATGTAGGTGTTTTAGGGGATAGTTCAGGATTTGGGTACTGTGTCTACGAAGGAGGCTTAATAAAGGCACTGTTTGTTTCTTTGCAGATGTGGGCTGGCCTTTACGATTTACCTGAAGTTTAGAAAATGGGTACACTGAATGATGTTTGGCCTTAGGATGGAAGCTTTGATGAAAAGAGGGGGAACAGCCTGGTCAGGCTGGTGGGCAGAGAAGAGGGGCAGGCTTGCCCTCTTCTGTTCCCCCTCTGGTGATGGGTGTACAATTCAATAAGTCTGGAAGGAAAGTAAGCTGTTGCTCTGGTGGACAAGTTAATAAGCAAGCTGAGTTGCTTATATGGATGGTGGTGTAATTCAATAAATTGAAAGTGAGCGTGAATGCTGCCTTGTTAGTGCAAGGATAAGTGAGCAAGTGGGGGACACTGCTTATCAAGGGTGAGCGGTTGCACTGCCTTTATGATTATTTCATGTTTTCTTTCATGGGTGTTATCACCTGTGTCATGTTTTGGTTGAAATTTATGGTGAGCGTGAATGCTGCCTCTAGTGCAAGGATAAGTGAGAAAGTGGGGGAACGCTGCTTATCAAGGGTGAGCAGTTGTGCTGCCCTTATGGTTATTTCATTTTTCATTCCATGGGTGTTATCACCTGTATCATGTTTTGGTTGAAATTTATAACTATTGGTTAACAGTCATGTTTATGGAAGTTTAATAAAGGTCGTCAAATGTCATTCAGTGTTGTGTGTTTATTGAAGTGGAACGGAACATTTTATTTTTTAACAACAGAAATGCTGGTTTCCATAACAATACCACGTTACATCATTTGTATAGTGTTGGAGGGTGAATGGCACAAGTACCAGTTATACTGGCAAGGATGAGTGTTGAAAAGCAGGCTTATAGTTGTATGTTACTTTTACCTGCAATGTCCACAACAGTTTGTGCTGACTTAATGAGCACAGACTGCTTGCATTTCAAGAACTGCTTTTCTCTCTTTTATCCCTTTGTTTTTTTCTGCTTTATGTTTTCAGATTTAAGTAAGAAGTGCTACAGTAGTCTTCTGTATAAGTAGATGAATTTAAAAATTGTAAGTTAGATTTGGAAAGTGCCATACACAATGTCTCCTAAGCGTAGTGGGGGTGATGTTTACAAAGATTTAGTATGAGTACTAGCATGTGAGTTCAAAGCTGAGTTACTCTGATGGTGTGATTTACTGGTGCAGGGGAACATTTGGATGTTGACCGAACTGTGTTGTGAGAAATAAACCATGAATTAGTAGTGTTATGAAAGTCTGATGAGGCCTGGTTTTATTCTTCTTTGTAGATTCCACTTGAATGTTTGAATCAGTACCTTGATATACACATGGTCTGTGACCTATTTATCCAGCATGAATTCTGATAGCTCTCTGGCTATGTCCACCTGTCTTCTTATTGTGTGTCAGGTATGACTTTCAGAAGTGTGTGTATGGATGGATGCTGCGTGTGCGACCATACTGTGCATAAGAATCATTATGACATTGTCACTGGCTTCAACCATTCTGATATTTATTTATTTATTTGTATTTATTTATTTATATGTGTTTACATGGTAGTGTACGGATCAATAATGACCAGTTTCAGGCTCTGCCCATATCTTGGTGGAATTCTTCATGTATACCCTGCAGTACTCTAAACACATCTACCTGACTCTCATTTGAAATAACCTAAGCTTGAACTTTATCACAGCACATCTGGTGCTTGGGGGCCAAGGCCTTACATGACTCTGGAACTAACTGTAATGTATGCCTTTGTCTGGCACCTTTGTGTCTATGTGTAATAGTAGGTACTGCTACTTGTAAAAGGATAGTTTCTTCATCAAGTGGTTAAAATTGAGAAAAAGCACGCGTTGAGCTGCATATTGTCCCTGCACTGTGATAACATGTTTTTATTCTTTGAGTATGTAAATCTGTGTCACTGCCTAAGGAGCTATTCACTTACTGTGATGTATGAGGCCCTTGCCAGTACACCTTGTGACTGTGTGCCACTGTCCCCAATCTGTGTTATGAGAATGAGAGTTAAAACCTCATCATTGAAAGCCATCCTGCTGTTAACACCAGCCTGCTGTGGTAAGACAGAGGATGAGTTTGGTTCTGGTACTGACCCTGTGAACATGTAGTTAGCATGCCCTGTGAAAGGTTGAATTATTTGTATGTATAGGAAGGATGACAACGCAATCAACATGGATTGCCTGTAGGTTTTCTGTTGCATCTGACATTGATGGCATACCTCTATAAACATGTAAGGTTGATATGTGTACATGTCATGCCAAATAAATTTCATCATAATGTAAGCTAAACATTAACCACCCACACTGCCTTACTGTGGTTACTTTTGGATCTGAGGATACTGTTGTCAACACCAGACTGGATGATACCTCTAGCATCATCATCTGCATCCAGTCATCAGTCCTTGTACATAAAAGGCATTCCTCAAGTGCTGTTAAAGGTTGGAGTGCAGGACAGCCACCTGTTGTGCTGTTATAGTCACTTGTATCCTGCCTAACCTTTGTTCTTGCACATCTCACAGTGTCACTGCCTCTTTTCCTGCGCTTTGCTAATATCCATTTTCATCACCTAAAACTATTATTTTCAGTTGCTGTTTCATTCTTTGTACAGTCCTTTCTATCTGCTTTAACTAACCTTTTCCAAAAAGGCATTTCCTCGATGTCTTTAGAGCATGCATAAGGATATGATTTTCTCCAGAACAGAAATTTGATCTCCCTTGTCTTGTTCTCTGCTATTGCATCATGCTGTACGCTGCAACTGTATGTTGTGACAAAAGTGACAAAGTGAAACTTACCTTCTATGCATGATACTTTCAAGTAATGTGGACCACGCATGCCACTGTATTACACAAATACACGTGAATGATGATATGCATAGTGCACCACTAATTGCTGAGATGTGGTGTTCACTTTTTTCATATATTGTATGTGCTTTCTACTCTTTTACAGCAATAGCAATATATGTGTCTGGATGTGTGTGCTATGAGGGTGTGGTTGTCCACAAGTTCTGTATAATGTCATATCTATATATATATATATATATATATATATATATATATATGTATATATATATATATATATATATATATATATACGTGTGTGTGTGGATTTACCTCAAATTGTCAATGGACCAGATAATCGAATCCCATTTCATCAACACCACTTTATCGAAACCTCACTTCTTCAAACACCTGGAGTAACAGCAATTCAGCCAGGTTAAACAATCACTCAACCACCAGGATAAAACAACAAACACCAAAACAAGTATCCCTCCAAGTGGAGGGCTTTGCCCCCTACATCACCAAAACTAAATATACCAACTCCGAGATCGTACTACAGTGGGGAAAGAGCAAGGTTCACATTGGTAGCCAAGTGGTTGTTTACCCTGAGTAAATTGCTGTTCTTGGAGTTCAGAGTAGTGAAGAAAGATTTGATAACGTGGTGTTGATGAAATGGGATTCGATTATCAGTCTCATTTAAACCAGGGTAGCTTGCAGCATCTCAATTTCTACCTCAGTTCACAAGCATCCAAATGTTCATCCATAATCCTACCCTGAATGTCCTTCCTACTTTGTTCAATAATTAAAAACCCGAAGCTGTGTGTATCACAAACCATAGCGTGTTTGTTAAGAGCATTGGTTAAATAGTGTATATATATATATATATATATATATATATATATATATATATATATATATATATATATATATATATGTATATGATCTCTTAGCCTCCTAGAGATTTTTCTCACATAAAAGGATAGGTATTGTAAACACTGGGTTAAGTACACCATGTTTGTAGAACTACAATTGAAATGCCCTCTGATTTGATAAGTCACCCATCTTACTGCAAAATTATTATCCCTTACAATCTTAGAGCAATGTGGACAAAAAAAAACAAATTTTTCATACCATATTTTTTACAAATTGATAAATTATAAATTGATAAATAAATTTATAAATATAAATTGGAGCTTTTCTCCCCGGGCATCCGCTGAAAAAGAACCTGTGTCTAGTTGGAATTTTCCAGTAAACAAATGTAAATAAATAAATAAATAAATAATGTGCTTCTTCCTGTTTTGCTGTTTCCAAATATTTCTTAAAAGTTTTGTTTCTCCTACAAACAAATTGTGGTTTCTTCGCTATTTTGTTTAATACTCTAGAATATGCATAAAATATATTCCAATTTTTGTTAATGCATTTTGCTATAGCATGGTTGTCCAGGCCTTCACTGTAAAAGCAGAAATGAAAAGCCTCTTGTTCGTGTCTTCATTCCCTCTGGATTGTTTTACTGCCACATATCTATATTACTAGTGTTATTCAAAATGAGAGGCAGACAGTCTCTGAGTTTGCTTTTAGTTTGAAAATGTAGACATCGACATTTTTGGACATCTGGTTTGACAATTTCTTCATTCAATGTTGTACGACCTGACATTTCGGTTCGACAATATCAGTTTTCAACTGTGTTACAGTCAACTAATTGATAGTAAACTGTGTCTTGCTGTAGGGATCTGAAGGCTTCATGCTTCTTATCCAGCAGCTTCTGAATGTCTTCATCATTATCATCAAACCAGTCCTGATGTTTGTGCGTGTTCAGGTCCAAATGAGCGAGAGCAGTGTTGTAGACCACATCCCTAAAGGCTGCCCAGTCCTCTTCTGCACTGTTGGTACCAAAGCTGAGTTGGTCAAGCTTTCTGTCCAGGTCCTCCCTGAGGTTCTGGCGCACAGAGTGCTGTTCTAATTTGCTGACATTCAGGTGCCTATTGGCCTTTTTGCCCTGTGGGTGCTGCCTAGGCTGAATGTGCACGTTGAGTTTTGAGAGGATAAATCTGTGGTCTGTCCAGCAGTCTGAACCACACTTGGCCTTAGTCACATTAACATCCTGCCTGTCTCTTCTCCTTACTGTAACATAATCATTGAGATGCCAGTGCTTGCTGTGTGGATGCATCCAGGACATCTTGTTATGGTTGGCTAGGTGGAAGACTGTGTTTGTGATCAACAGGTCATGAGCTGCACAGGTCTTCAGAAGTAGGTGATCATTGCTGTTACTTTTGCCACCTCCATTCCTTCCAATGACACCCTCCCATGTCTGGTAGTCTGCACCATCTCTGGCTTTGAAGTCACCTAAGATGATGAGCTTATCCACCTTGGGCACAGATGCTATGAGGGACTCAAGTCTTCATAAAACTTGTCTTTAATTTCCTCTGGATTTGTCATGGTGGGGGCATATACACATATATACACATATACGCTGTGTATTGGCACCCATGCTGTTCAGCATGATATTCTTGGCCATGCTGGCAGATGGCTTCTGCAATTATAAAGAAACCAGTATCAAGATTAGATACAGGACTGATGGTAGGCTGTTCATCCTGTGGAGGCTACAGGCCAAGACCCAGGTTGAAGACGACTTTATGTGGGATTTCCTGTTTGCAGATGACTGCACACTCAATGTTGCCACAGAAGCCCAGATGCAGCAGAGTATGAACTGCTTTTCCTCTGCCTGCAGAAACCTTGGCTTCACAATTAATACCAAGAAGACTGAGGTTTTACATGAGCACACACTGCAGAAAATGTATACAGAACCAACTATCACCAATGAAGTTGAGATACTGAAGGCCGTTGATTAGTTTACATACCTTGGCAGCACACTCTCCAGATTTGTGAACATTGACGATGAGGTAGACACAAGCATTGCCAAGGCAAGCTCTGCATTTGGATGGTTGTGGGAGTCAGTGTGGGAGAGGATAGGCATCAAACTGTCAACAAAGCTGAAGGTGTACAAGGCAGTCATACTGCCCACACTACTCTATGCTTCTGAGGCATGGACTGTGCATGGGTGTCATTCCAAAAAGCTGAATCGCTTCCATATGAACTGCTTAAGAAAGCTGCTGAAAATTACCTGGCAGGACAAAATTCCAGACACAGTTGTCCTCTCTCAAGCTGGACTGCCAAGTATCTACACCCTGCTGAGGAGAGCCCAAGTCAGGTGGGCAGGCCACCTTGTACGTATGCCAGACACATGCCTCCCCAAGAGACTGTTTTATGGTGAACTTGCAGGATGCAAATGCACAGAAGGTGGGCAGAAAAAACACTTCAAGGACACACTGAAAGTCTCTCTGAAGAGCTTTGGCATTGACCCACACTCCTGGGAAATCCTAGCGCAAGACCGCCCACCTGGTGAAGCTGCATTAGCAAAGATGCTACTTCCTACAAGCAGAGCAGGACCACAGAGGCACAGAAGAAGTGTGAGCTGTGTAAATCCACAGCCAACTCATTGCCAATCAACTCAAATGACCGCTTGTGTCCAATGTGCGGCAGAGCTTTCCAAGCCCACAATGGATTGATCAGCCACAGATGGACACAGCGTACTCAGTCAACCTCCTTGACATGATATCTTTGGTCATCATTGACAACGACAGCTGAACAACAACAACATAGTCCCTGCTAGAAGAAACAGGTGTTTGGTTAGCCTAATAAATATTAAGCAGATAGAAAATAAGAAAGAATATGCTAGTAAAAACACCCTGTTAAAATTCTGTATCATACATGGAATGTGTGTGCATTCAGACGAGGGTGGAAATTAAAATGCACACATTTTGGAGAGTTTGTGTCAGTTTTTACTACAAAACCTTTTATGGAGATGTTATGCACAAGAGAATCAATATGGGAAAATACAGGAAGAATAAAGTGTCTAGAAGGGAAGAAGCACTGAAATGGATTGAATGACAACTTCAACTAAGGTAGATTTGTTTATTGGCTAATAGTTTGATTCTACTAAGCTGAGTTTGCAAATGTTAGAACCTTTGTAGTAGGTTTATTATAACAGCAGCACCTCTGTAGTAGTGGGCTCTCTGGCTCCAAATGTGCATTTTTGCATTTTGTGGTCTGTTTTGATCTATTTTTAGGTCTGTTTGGCCTGGTTGAATGTTCACCATGGTGTCCGTGGTGTCCATGTTACTTTGTTTTTGTTATTGGGGTTGTTGAACTAAGATTGCAACTGAAAATGAAAGTTTGGGCCTTCAGTGGCAAGTTGAGCGAGGTGCAGAGCGGAGAACACTGGATTCAGACTCTTGGCTGCCGGGTTATGTTTTGGAAGTCTGGTGTTGGATTTTGCTGGGTTGGAAGGAGCTGGATTGGATCTAGAGGCTGCTGATGACTGTCAGAATGTCAAAGATGGAGCTGGTGAGATTTGAGAGAGGATGGTTGAACTGGTGGGGGCCATTCAGAGAGATCGTGGTGGTTGCACATGGCAGGGGTCTGTTTTTGTCTGCCGTTTTTTGTTTTGTTTGATCAGATTTGGTTGGTAGTGTTGGAGACAACCTGGTGTGACTTGACTGGGACTTGGGATGCTGCTAGTGTAGAGAGAGTAATGGCGGCAGTGGGGATGTAGTGGATTGCTGTAGTCTGTGGGATCAAATGGTAAATGGTTGCTTCTATACCTACTGTTGGACTCTGTTACTATTGTTGTAAATATTCTTGTACTTTTATTCTGTGTTGCTGTGTTTTTTGTTGTACTTGAGTTGGAGAAAGAAAATTTCATTCAGCTGTAGACTTGTGTATGGTCTGAATGACAATACAGTTACTTTTGACCTATTTTTACCTGTTTATAGCAGTTTAAGAACTTTGCTGTTTTCAGTTTATGGATGTTGCAGTAGTTTACAGATATGATTATTTTCTAAAAGAGAAAATGTGTATTGCCTGGATGTAGGTTTTGGTGATGTGTTATTAATTTTCTCATTAAATTTTCAAGCCCTAATGAATCCAAAAAGAAAGAGGAAAAAAAATATATACAGATGGGCAACAGTTAGAAGAAATATGTATTCACAAATATCTTGCAGTGGCGTTTTTGCATAACAGCTATTGGATACCTCATTTACAATACTTCCAACTGCAACCTAAAAGTGTTCTTACACTCCCGTGGTCTACTGAACCGATAACCATAACAAATCTTATTCAAATAGTCAATCCATGTATACAGATATATAGAAATTGAGGGAAACAATCTGCTTCTTAAAAGGGGCTTACCTACATTTTCATCATGTTTTTAATTAGTTAAAATTTTCAAACCTGATCACTGAAAGACAGTGGGCAGGATTCACGAAGGCTTGCACGGAGTCTAAGAGTAGTGTAAGACTCCATGCAGCCTTCGCGATCCAGGAACAGCCCTAAATTCCGTGTAAGAGACCAGCTAAAATGTCTCTTACACGGAGTGGGCGTGGATATTCTAATCACCTCACTTGCAGCCCAAAGGCATGCAAATGAGGTAGATTAGCGATCCAGGAAGCCCAAAGTAGCCCGTGTAAGAGCCGTTTTAGCTGCAGAAATGTACTCAGTTGACAACTGAGTATGTTCCTGCAAAAAACACAATGGAGCCATGTCAGCTCCAAATAAAGGGTGCATATGTGTCAGGCAGCCTGCCAATGGCCAAATATGTGGCCATTGGCAAGGTACCCCGATGCAAATATGAAAAATAAATATTTTTTTTTCGGCGATCGCTGATGTTTAAACGCAGCGCAGCCTCAGCATAAACAGGCTGCGCTGTATAAAACATAAAATGAAGGTTATAAACCCACAAATGTGGGTTTTATGCAATACATGGATTTACAATGCAGGAACCAGCAGACCAAAAACAACATGGCCACTGTTTAGTGGTTGCTAATGGGGGAAGCTGAGTCTAAGACATGTAACTAAGCATTAGTAGGCAATCTGATGTAAATGAGTGTTAGGATACTGAATTCCACTGTCACATAGCAAATGAGCACATTCTGAGTAGTGTAAGAGATATATAAGGGGGAGGAATAGAGTAGGAGATAGGTGGCATCACAGGGGGGAATGGTAGAAAGAAATGCAGTTCATTGGAGGTCAGTGTTACATGACAGATGTCAGACACATATCATAAAAAG